>NC_091505.1:9983700-10136054 GCF_947461875.1 Haliaeetus albicilla
GGGATATAACAATGGGAAATTATTCTGAGGAATCGTGCAACGGAAAGCAGCATTTATTAACTGAAATATGTTCAGACTGGCAGTATTAATGGGGACTGAGGCTTACACCTATGATCACTGACTCCTATCAGAGATCTTTGCAAATCCAAGCAAAAACAGGCTCATTAGCCTGGAAAGTGACTGAATCTGTACTTAACTTGCCTCTTCCTCCCTCAGCTCCCCAAACCCTTTCTTTACGCACAATGTTATTTTACAAATGGCTACCTCAACAGCAACCACAGAAAAAATTAAAATCAACACCTACCTTCTTCTTAAATTCCCACACTGGATGTATACAAAATCATACCCACCAATGTCATCTTGGAAGATCAACCCCAGGATGCAACTTCAGGAAATTTCTTGGACGTGGTTTGTACATATTCTTTTGTCATGGAAAAGAATGGTCATTGCCTCCCTAGGAAGAGAAATGGGTCCTCCCTACTGTGTGGGCCAACCATGGCCTCTATCCTCAGTTAGGAGTTAGGTATCTATAATGCTACCACAGATATCTCTACCTCCCTCGTGTGTATTAATTTAAAGGTATGAATATACCCATTTTTTCAGTCTCATTTACATACTTAACTAAATTTATGCTATTCTGCCGCTCTCAAGACTCGGCATTAGGGAATGGGAAACAAAACTTTGCAGTGACCCAGCAGGAATAGAAAGGCCAAAGTGAATTCTTCTACTCGCAACAGGAGACCTGGTGTTGGTACTTGCTACATCATCATGATTTTCAAAGCAGAAATTTTAAAACTTCCTTTGGCCCGAGATTAAACTCTTGGAATTTTTAAACTGTTTTTCTCTTGCTTTATTATATGAGGGAACAATTTAATGTTTCTTTTAAAATGGGAAATGGTATCACTCTTTCTGCCGTAATGAAAGCCTGTTTTAGATTGTTTTATTACACGATTTTTAAACACACATTGCCATAGCATTTCATAGGAGTGTATTTACATTTACCTTTCTAAAACACACAGTATATTATGTTGCAATTAAAAGCCCACAAACTCAATCTGATATTTCTTCACTAATTTATTCCCAAGCCAATATGTATTTTAATGTTCCAAACCATTGCTAATTAACACATGGAAATATTTTAACATGGATTTTGATTAATTCCATTTAACAGTCTAACCAGTGCTAAAACATATGTGGTGTGTCATTTCTTTCTTTTGAGGAAGGCATTGGCATTAAATCTTTCAATCTTCCTGAGCACCAAATGCTAATTTCAGGAAGATTAAATAACAGACTGCAGCTACAGTTTCCTTTTTTTACTTCCCAGAAGGTGAAATGAACATATTTATGTGGGAGGAATTTCTTTACTGCACAAGCCAAAATACAGAAATTAGATTTTTGTTTTTTCCAACATTGCTAATACACTAGCAATCGCCTGCCAACTAAATAACTTTAACCTATATCTGCAGTTCATAGAGAGTTGCCAAGTTATATGTTCAACTTTCTTTCACTCTGTTGGTTTTGGGGTTTTTTTATTAAAGTATTCCCATATGATGTTTTCACCTGCAGCTCCTAAATGCTTTTTCATACTTGAATCAGAGACTACTAGCTTATAGTGGGGTGGCTCTGGCCATAAAGCTGGAAATGCTCATGTAAGACTCTCCTCTGATTTTCACGCTTTGAAGGTATGTTATGAATATGATTCATATGCTATTGCTCTTATGGTTTAAAATCTGAGTATAATTCTGCATGTCAATGAACTAAGCATACAAAATACCCAAAGGTATGCATGCGAGTAAGCATCTTACGCAATGTATAAATGCAAGAACACAGAGCAGAAGGAGGCTGCCTTCTGGATCATGGGTTAATTGCTTGCATATCTTATACAGCTTTTCAGAAGATGGAGTTTGATGAGCTTAAGAACAGTTAAGGACTTCTGCTCTTGCAATTCCTACCAGAAAGCCAACCACACTTGAGAACCATAGTTCCTCTTTCCCCTACGGCAAGTCTAGTTTCCCCGTCCTCACTTCTACTGTCCATCCTCTGCTTCATGGTCAGCATGTTCCTACTGAAAGCTGAAGCAAAGGTTCACTGTATGTTCAGATCACACCCACATCTCCTTCATGTCTACCACACCTCTGTTGCGTAAGTAACCTTTTCTACTTATTGTAAATCTTCATTCAGCTTGACAATATATGGTACTATCCCTCCTCCTTTACCTTTCGCTACCTGCATTTCAGTCTCAACTGCTAACACAGCATCTGAACAGTGGTTTGTGTTTGGTTTCCTATTACCCTCTACAATATCCAATCACATTTTCTGCACCGTTCAGCTGCCCAGATTCCTGGCATTTGCAAGAGAGCATTCCAGTTGTTTCTTACTGATCTACACCTACCAGATAAAGAAAAGTCCAGTTTTCTACTTGACTACTATTTTAATCAGGATTAGAACTGTCTTCACTGAGTCTACATTTACACACACTGATTTTCTTGTATTTTTTTAACGCCTCTTTTTATACATTTAACAGGTGTGTGTTGGATGTAATGTTTCCATCATATTCACTAAATGAGTGGCCCTGAAAGTCAATTATAGCTACTAGCAAGAGTGCTCGCTTCTGCTCAAGAAGCAGAGGCTGCCCTGAGAAGCCCCAGGTTCAGTCCCAGCGATGATTCACAACAGCTGTCATTGCCCATGCAAAAATGTGTGCATACTCTCTCTTGCCTGTACCTTAAAAAACACATGACTTCTGTGTTCTCAGACTATTTAAAACCTTAATTCCTGTGCTCTCTACAAAGAGAAGAACAGAAGAATTTGTGGAAAAAATATGCAAAAGTTATGACAAGAAAGAGCAGTGAATATGTAGGTAGGTTCTTTCAAACTAGCCGTGTTTTACTTTAAAGGCTTGCGTTGGATAAAATAACATTTAACATAGCTGATGGTAAAGTTTACAAATGGCCATTCACTCTAGCACAGAAGGCCAAATGCTGATACTCAAATACCTGCCAATCCTGTTCTCAGTAAGAAGCTTGCATACTGTTCACTCGAGGGCTGATCACAGCCCAGAGTGAAAACACACAGCATAAAAAATTACCTGAAAATGGCATTTTTCTCATCTTTTCTTACATGAGTATTCTTTTTTTACAGTTCACAGATAATATCTTTATTAAAGCAGGTCATGTTCCACAAATAGTGCAAAAGCTCCAGCTTGGTTACACCTACTGGATTGGTCCTAGAAGAACACCCTTGTTAGTTGACAACTGAGCAGACTATCAAGATCAAAAGAGCATCCTTCCTTGTGAATTTGCATGGATGGAAACAAGATGTTGAAAAAATAGCTCTACCAACTCCTGGTCATTATTCAAAAAGTACATTCCAGTCAAAGTGAAGATATCACAACACTTAACGCTGGTTTTATATGGCTTATGATGTTTACCTTAAATTAATGGGAGGAAGCAGAAAAGATGCAGGTTTAGTTATAGAAAAGCAGCCATAATAATGCTTTTCCATAAGATATCTGAACAATATTCCTCTAAGGGTGAAGTGTAAATATTATAACCCCCTTTCCTAGTCAGATGCACCAAAGCACTGGGGGCCAATCATCAAAATGGGAAACAGGCTTGATAAAGATTTCTGCCTTTTGTTTGATTAAAAAACTCTCTACAAAGAAAACTGGCTATAATGATTTTGGGAAGTACCAAAGTGACTGTCCCATAGCCACACACCAAATCTATTGGCGGAGTTATGAATACACCCCACAGTCCCCTTGCAGCCGTTAAATGATGCCTCCACATCTTTGCTCAAGCAAAACAAATTCTGCTACTGCTCTCCCCAAAGCCTTTGAGGTCATTTTACTTTGTGACATTTCATATGACACCATTTAATAACAGCATTTCCTACACTTAACTTGGACCCGTAACAAGCCACTTATGAGCAGTTACATTGCCACTGGGAATTGCAAAAACATTAAAAAGAAAACAAATACCACTTTTCAAGACACCATGTGACTGACTCTTCACAAATAGAGGTACTCTAATTTCACTGAGATTTTTTTCTTCTTCCCAGCAAGAAAGATTAGGAGTAGCTTAAAACCAGAAACCCACTAACAAATGCACAAGGGGAAAGAAGCTAACTCTTCTTTCCCCAAACCAAATATACATGGTCAGTTCTTTTAACCACACCTATTCAACTGACTTTAATTGAAATGTCCTGTTCTGCAGCCTAATGTGAAATGCAAAGTTCCCTTTGGTGACAGTGGTTCAAAATCAGGCCCTAAACATGCTTGTTTATGTTTGATTTAAAATAGGCAAGCTGTCCTCTTGCTATCCCTGCAAAATAGCTTTGCTAGCAATTGTCCAAGCAATCGGACAGTAGCCTTAGAAAGGCCACAATAAGAGGTCTTCAGTCGAGTGGTGTCATATGGTCTTCATTTAGAAGTATCACAAGAACATTACTTCTCACAGTATTTACAAATGAAAAACATATGGCTGTAACCTGTAATACTGCAAAAAAATACTGCTCTTTGGGTTTGTTTTTGGCCTCAGACTTTTGAAATATGAACCAAGCGAAGGGATTTCAGCTTAATGCGTGATTCAGTCCATTATTCTTCAGAGCTCAAAGTCTGGGGGACAGCTAAAGCTAGCATCTGAAAAAAGTGATTTGCCCACAACTATGGTAATGTACTATAGTTGGCAACTAGAGTACCATGTATATCAAAAAGGTATGGGGGTGGTTAATTAATGACATCTACTTTCCATTTAATTAAAAAAAAAAAAATATTAAACTGGCTTTCGTTCCTATAAAGAGTTTTATAAGTCATATATAAGCCCCTTGCATTTACTATTTAGGTTCAATCAATATGGTTATCTACCTGTCAATTTTTCTTGCTCTTTAATGCAGAAAGGGAGCAGCCTTTTTTATAGCTAGCTCAGAAAGTACTAAGCTAATCAATACATGCAGTGATAACAGAATGATTTGAAACACGTAACAGAAGCTTATCACTTTGCCGTATACTGAACCCATCAAAATATTTTCCTAGAACTAAAGTGAAAGAAAATAGAAGTTCTCCATTTTTTATTACTTAAGTGGGTGGTGACACAGATGTTGTAGGACTTTTGGATTTGTTCCTAGCTTTGTATTTTGGGGAAAATCTGGTACACCAGCATTTGCTACTTTGTAGGAATGCGAGGCCAACTTTGCAGTAAGATTTAAGAACTATGCCTTGAGAATCAAACATTATCTCAATTGCCCTTGATTTCCCGTCCCTAAACATTTATCGGAAATCCATGCATTGTTCTGGAGAACTGCACATAAGATTTTCCAGGAACTCATCTTCTGATGTTCCCACAGACCTTAAAACCCTTTGCTTTACTCAGTACTCTCAGTAATTTGTGTATGAGCCCAATCTGAAAACTACAGGCTTTCTTTCAGCTATCTCCTGCCGAGTTAGTCGATTTGAAATAATTTGTAAGCATCTGATTCCTAGAGGTTTAAATATACATACATGTATCAAGATTCTGGATTTTAATGCAGCAGAGAGAGGATCAACTGTTATTGTGGTGTCTAACCTCTACTTTTTTGAAGAAATGCATAGGATTTAGCTGTGCAGTTCTCTGAGTGGTAAGTAACAATCATCTGCCATCATACAGTTTAAGTAGGTGGAATTCTACATAATACAAAAGCTCTTTGCAATGTCTCAGGCTTGCCACAATTTACCAAATGTTAAATGGAGGCTCAAAATTAATATATATATATGTATGTAAGTATGTATGTAAATATAGACTAAAGAGATGAGAGTTAGTAAGAAAGGAAATAATGTTTCCAGCTTGAGGCTTTCTAGCAATTTTTCTATCAGTTTTAGCTCCAGGGCCATTGTTATCAATTCTATGTCATGATATCTGGTGCATTTCTGCATGTCCCCCTGAATTCACATGATGGCCTTATGGTCTCGCAGTTGTGAAAGGTCTGCTTCACAATTTCTGAATCTCAGAGGCTGGCAAGCCCGGGTACTAGTGGTTATACTGGCTTTTGCTCAAGGCACCAAACCATAACATTTTTTACCTTCACCCTTAGAAAACAATACTGATAAGTAAAACTAAGGAGAAAGGTAAAAGAAATCAGAAGGATCACAAAATCATAAGGAAATCCTTACAGGGCATAACTAAAAGTCTACAGAGGCTCTGCTGTTTTTATTTCTTTACCTGCAACAGCCATGCATGGTGCAGACAGGTCTGAACTACCTCTGCGTGGGTGGAAATCACACAACAGCATCCACTCAGAGGCAAGGATTGGTCCACAGGTGCATAAGTGCTGCCAACACTACATCCTGACCCAGTCTGGTAAGCCTGTGTGAACTTACCATGAATCTCCACAAACTCAGAAATCACTAAACCACAACCCATTGCACAGTGGAGACATGCCAGCAGCAAAGCATTAACAAAGTTGTCCACTCCAAAGGAGCTGAAAGATGAATTGGCATCTCTGAGGGCAGAATTGGGCCCAGCGAACGAGCAAAGATTCTCAGAGCAACACCTCAAGTGACACAAATTATGTTATAAAATTGATCACTTCCTTACACATGGCAGAATGCTTCCAGGGCACTCAACATCCTATTCCATTAAGCTATGATAAATGAGACCATATTTCCACATCAGTCTGAACTCATCTTTTAAATCTGCTTGTTCAAATATTTGGTTACTTATTCCCCTCCCCCTCCTTACGACAGCAATACTTGTCTTTTTCTTTTCCAACTTTGCACATCTTAACAGCTGTCATTATTGCAGGACCATCACCTAAGAATTTTATTTCTTCACAGAATTCCTCATCTTAAGAGCACACAAAAATTTGAGAGAAATCACTGAAGAACATTTGGTGTGCAATCTCTATGTGTACACTCAGCAACTTGAAAAAATGGACTCAAAGATACCGGAGAGCCACAGAACAAGTTGTAGAGAAATGTCCCAAAAAAGTAACTCTGCTACTGCTAGTTTGAAGATCACCACCACCACCTGGAGCAGTGTTAGGATGGAAAGCCATGGAGCAGGAGCAAAACTGTTCCAAGCAGATCACTACGCCTCGAGGTGGCTAGGGAAGGTTCATAAATTGATAAGCACCACCGAAGGATCATAAGCCTCCACATCAATTGTACAAAGATTACAACAGAGCCACTCGCTGCAGTCATTCTGAAAAGGTTATGGGTTTCACAGGTGTGCACTGTCAGTTCTGATTAAGCTTAAACTAAACCAGTTATCTATAATGTTGGATTGGAAGGAGTTTTATTGCTGAACGCAGGGTAAATCAAATTCAGGATACACATCTGTGGAAAAACACAGAGGGCCAAAGTTCACAGTCCTGACACAGGCAAAAAAAATCCAACCCTCCAAACTCAGGAGGAAAGTTGCCTGTAAAAGATCCATAAGTCTGGCTGTTGTCATATGTTCTGTATCGGAAAGGAAAAGTTATTCGTCACCTAACACAGCTTTGGGGTTTTTTTCCCTCTTCAAATTATTGTTTGCTCTTATAACATAGACTGTTTTAAGATTATTATCTGCATTCATTTCTAAAGTGCCTATAGTTTACCATTTATCTGATCATAAATGAAATTAATTATAGACCTATACTTCTCACTATATAGGATATAAACTAAAGCAGCTACAGCAACAAATTCACAATGTAATTTTTCATCTGTGTGACTAGGAATCTTTCCAAAAGCAACAGTTCACACCAGAGGTTTTTGGAGCTACACAAAAAGACTGTGGGTGAAACCCTGTGCCCAAAAAACATTGCTAACAACTCAACTGATTTCAACAGTGCCAGGATTTCACTCAAAAATTAAAGGAAAAAAAATGCATTCTTAATAGTTGATACAAGTTGCAAAAGGCACATTCTATCTCCAAAAAAACTTTGTATTAATGCTGCACTTTGAAGTGCCTCTATTGACTCATAGTGTTAATAGATGGCAAAAGTGAAAAAATGTATTTGCTTTTGCAACATCATTATTTCCTTTGCATGCAATCATTTACTTGCCAAACAATGCTAGCGACAAATCGCAACAGACTATGAAGCCATCTACATCAGCAGATTTTTAACCTAAGGTAAAAATAAACAGAAACATCTGTAAAGTAATCTTGTACAAAGCTACGTTTATTAACAAATACATTTTCTAATAAAACACCATCTGCAAGCAACCCTCAGCTTCCACTTGATATAAATAGGCCTTTTACTGTTTTCAGATGCAGTTCCCAGAAAATTATTCCAAGCTCTACTGCAAAACACATCAGTCTTTGTTGCTGCCTGGAATGTTAATAAATAACATCAAGATTTTAAATAGTCAAACAAATTATTGGCTTGAAACAATTATTCCAATAGAAAAAGCTGACCTTTTGCAATAAAGTGTTTTAAGAATGCATTGCTCCTCATTCCTAGTATGAAAATATTACCAAGCAGGGAAATATTCGGGGGAAAACAGAAAGCTATCAAAAACCCATACTGCAATTGTGCTCATATGTACACTACAAACCTACCTTGCAAAGGTTACTGCTTTAGAGAAACTCTGAATAAAAGTATACAGAGTATAAATAGTTCAATTGGTATCCTTATTATACATCTGTGCTTGGAATGAACACGAATATGAACCAAGTAAAATGTTCCTCACAGGACTACTGTACTGACCAGCAATACAAAATTCAACAGCTTAAACTGTTGGTAGCAGAGATTGGGACTGAATCCCAATATTAAGAGCTCTTCAAAATGCATAAAAGCTTTAATGGGACACATTTTCATAAGCATTACTCAGAACTTAAGCCACATTAATTCCATTAAAAGCAATAGGAATTTAGCAAACTCTGCAAATAAATTCCTTACTGGTAGAACTATTTAGTACCACTGAAATTTGAACACTGCCATTTCTCCTTAGAGTTTAAAACAGCAATCTTTCTATCAAACTGGCTCCTAACTGAAAATGCAAGAGTAAAAACTGCATTAAAGAGTAAAAAAAAGAAAAAAAAATGAACTGAGATATTAGAGTTCTCTGTCCAGAATTCTAGCTGGTATAAATATATTACACCCAACAGAGATCTGGCCTTTCAATATTAATCAGAAAAAAGTAATGTTAATATTCCAAACTGTGCTTTTAAAACTTCATTAAATATTGCTACTGGGACTACCACAACAAACTTTGCCAAAAGTAGTCATGCACATTCTAGAAAAAAGGAATGTTTTAGACTGCAATTCCAAGAAATGGAACTGCATATTTCCAGAGAAAAACATTCAGTGCATGAAATACTCAAGCGGCACTAGAGAGAAGATATTTTAAACTACTTACTTCACTGACAGGAGGAATGTTGAGCTTTGGTACTTTGTTCTTCGAACTAGGTGTGTTCACCTTTCCTTCCAGCAGTGTTCCAAAGGACTGATTTCCATATCCACTCTCAATTTCTATCGGAGGTTTCAGTTCAGGTGAGTCATTGGGTACCTGGTCCTGACCGTCCATAGGCCTGACGTATGCTGTAGGCTTTTGCTGGACCATGCTGTTTTTACAGTGAAGTCCTGGTGGGAAATTCTGGGTCGAAAGACCATTGTTCGCAGATAACAAAGAAGTGGAAGGGAGTGGAGATCCAGGACCATGACCTACAAACTCAAGCTCCGTGGGTGACTTCGAATGACTGTTTTCTTTGTAAGTATGTTCTCCAGGTGCTGACTTTGAATGAGTATGCCTCCTCGAATGTGAAGATGCTGCCATAGAATTCGCTTCCTCAGTTCCTCCGCTTTTATGCTGCTCACTCTGACAATTATAGAGGTCTTCATACCTGCCCTGTGGCTGCTCATGAGAAGAGCTATGCTTTGTCCGACTCTGCTGACTACTGGATTGGCTTGGCTGGGCCCCACTAGAGTTGTGACCACCACGTGACCAGTCTGTCCTCGACTTCCTGCTGCTCTGGTGACTGTGTAGCAAAGTAGAATTAGATGACAATGAAGAAGGCGGAGGCATTGATGTCGACGAGTGGCCACTGATCTGATGAGATGGGATCATCCTGTTTCTTGGTTCTGGGAAAAAATTCTGTTCATTTTTGTCAATGGGTGTCTGTGGGACAGAATTCTTTGGGATTCCTACAAGGTGGCTCTGGTTGGAATGGTTGGTTAACAGGTCCTTCATCTCATCGTAATTTCCCAATGTGTTCTGGACACGGTTTGCAAGGGCATCACCTTTATTTGTCTAAAATATTAAAAAAAAAAAAAAAGAGTGGGTAATTTCCTGATTATGAAGTTACTGCTCTGAGTAGTTGTCTTAGAAGATGGCAAATGTGAGCTGTTTAATGGTGTCATGCTGACACTTAATTTAATTTCAATTACATTTTGCATATGTTATGTAAGAAAAACCTATCAATAACTGTGTTCAAAGAATCTCTTGAAATAGGCTTGCATGAGTAACACTTGTATACTGCTTCCTGTTTTCTTAAATATGCTCTCAGAGAAGTGTTTAAATTGCATCAGTTATGGATGTTAGGAGCAAAATAAGCTAGTTTGCTTATTTTTTTATGTCAGAGATGTTGGGCTTGTACACTTCATATTGTGCAAAACATGAACGTGCAATTACTGGCTACTGAGCATTGGAATTGCAATCACACAGTTTATTTAAGTGTATTATTGTTCTATCAGCCCCTTGACCCATAGTCCAGTCAGAAATAGAAACTGGGTAGTCTGTAATAAACATTACAGCGCCAAACTCTTCACTCCAGTGTAACTCCAATTACTTTTCTATAGAGGGTTTAGTTTGACCTGAGGTATCTACCATCTGAATCCAGAAAAGAAAAAGCTTCTACCCACTCAAATGCTACAGTAGCTTCAAATAAAAGATCACTCAAAAATATTTTCTTATAGAACATAAATAGACATGATTGCCATATTCTTAAGTATCGGGATTCTTCTATTGTCTGCAGGCTGGTTGTATTTGTGAATCATGCTTTTCTTTGAATTCCAGTAATTAATAAATAAATAGTGACTCATCTGTGTTTCACTGCTATTATACTTCTTCCTTTGAAGTATTAAGTGGGGGGTTTTTTGGTTCTTTTTCCTTTTCCCTGTCACTTGAAAAAGCTGGACAAATAAGCTGGAAGCTATAATTAATATGCAGCTTATTTCCTCTCTCTTCCTGTTCTAACTCACTCCACAGAGACCCAAAGTACCAGCCTTCTTACTGACCTCTACGTTCCATTGAAATGACCAGCAGAGAACTAAAACATCTTATTCCCCATGCTTATTACTTTACAAGACTAAAAGGATAAAAGCCAAGCAAAACTATAGTTCCTGTTCAAGCAGATGGTTAACTTCTACAGTCTGGAATTGAATGATGAAGTTGCAGTGTATGTAAGATACTTCAGGACACAGCCAACTATACTTTTACTTATGTTCGAGGGGTTTTTTTCACTCAATACAGCAAGTAGTGCCACAGTCCAAAGATGCCTTAACACCAGGCCTAAAGATGGGGAAAGGCAGCACTATGAGCTTGTGCTTGGTTAGAGAGTGTCACGCTTCATTCCTCGACAAGCGATCCTACCATGCCACTGATCCCATTTTCCTCAAGTATTAAGCAGAAGTTTGAGTGATGAAAAAAATCCATGCATGGATTTCTCCTGAAATATCTGCTTATATTACCCACTGCTGAACTAGTCAGGAGATGAGAAGAATACTGCAGAAAGATATTTTTTTCCTTAGTACTGCACATGCCATAAAAAAATGTTGAAAAAGAAGATAATAAATGCAAATTTCCTTTTGCTCATTCTCAGGGATTGTAACATATATTACCACTGCACTGAGGCAGTGATTTAAAAATTAACTGTTCAGTGTTGTTCTCATCTATATACATTTTGCCAGTGCTCTTAACTGACATAGTTAATAATGCCAGTTGTGGAGAACCACGAATCACTTTTATTCACTAAGTAAGTCCCTAGGTTGGTCATTTTAGTGGCAAAAATTATATTCTAGCTAAGCCAAGAATAAGCTCTTTGTATATGAGCAGTCTCCTTCAACTGAGTTGCACAATGAGCTGTTTGGGCAGCAGCCAAAACCAGGCTCTCTCTGTTCAACCCCCAAATTTAAAACAAGGAGATTCCATTGTGCTTAAGGGCCCTGCAGGAATTATGATGCGAAGTCTAAACACTTACATACTTGTTCTGTTTCCTCCTTCTCCAAACACTTTAACTCCTTATGGGATAGCACATGGGAAACAACGAAGTTTAAAAAAAAGCCTGACCACCAACCTTCACCTCTGGTTCAGCTACACTTCCAGTGTGCAGTTAACTTATTTTCCAGAAAGTGGAAGTTTTTTTAAAAAAAACAAAACAAAACAAAAACAAAAACAAACAAACAAACAACCCCCCCCCAAAACCACACACACAAAAGTACTGACAACATACCATCACTGTAACATTTCAACATCACAGCACATTAAATAGCTCTTGTCTAGATCCTCACAGAGGCAATCAGTATTTTAATTTGAATGTAGAGCTTTTCAATCATTTCTGTGTTGAAGGTATCTGATTCTCTCAACTTAATTTCTTTTACATGTCACATAATGATAAATATAATTTTGCTTGATATTAACTCTGTTTTATGCAGAATGTTCACATCCTGGGGATAAAAGACACTGTATAAACGTTAGGCATTATTATTTGTAGTCATTTACTGGGAGCATTAATAAAGAATGTATTTCCTGAAAAGCATGGAGATTAAATTAATTTGAACATCCTTAGCATATTTTGAGTGCACTAAAGCTCTTATCCAATACTTATTGAAGTCAATGGAAGGATTATTATTCTCTTCAATGGCCACTGGACCAGATTCCAAAGCAAAAAACAGATAGTGAATGTGAGCGGTAATTTGGCTTATGCTTAAATAAAACTAGAGCACACACAACTAAGACCAGAGTTCTGCATCACAACCTGAATGAGCTCAGGTGTGTAGTACAGTGTACTACCTGCATTTAAGACATAAAGCATAACATTATTTTTTAAATTTTATTTCCTCAACAAATTCAGGGCTTTTGTGAGAAGCAGAGTATTCTTCACAAGCCTGGATACCAGCAAGACAAACACAAAATCCAGTCATAATTTATGGTTGCTCTTTGTTACTTCCAGATGGGGGACAATTTCTACCTTCATAGTCTGGATAATTGGCTGATTTCTTAAAGGAAACCTCTGTACATCTTATTTTCTGAACAGCATGTTGAATCACAATTTTGCCGCTATCAAGGAAATGCGGCATTTTCTGAGTATTCCAAGGCATAAATTATATGTCTGGCTTGTGACTCATGGCTAGTAGCCTTCCCTCTCATTCTAGACTCTTGTTAATTTAGGAAATATACACGTTCCTACATTTGCTTCTACTGCTTTCAAAAAAGATCTGTAATAGAATCCTATTGGAAGACTAATTTGCTAGCTAGCTATTGCATTATAGTTTTACAAAGAAAAGAACTAATGCACTCAAACTCATAGGCCCAATTTACAAGGGTTTTGTGAAAATTTGTATAAAACTTGAGGTTTCATAATTCATTCACTTTCTCATGCCTCATAGTTAAACTAACCTCTATGGATTAGAGGCGGAGATCTTTTTTATGCTAAACTTGAAAAGCATGTAGGGGCTTTACCTGAAAAAGATAAATGATTTAACATTCACCAAAGGTTCCCCAATGCAAATGCTGCCCACTGCGTTCTCTTTCTCAAGTTGAACTCTTCTGAGGCAATTCCTTTGAAAAGTAACAAAAATACCCCTACTGTTTTCTCTAGAATACTCATCTCTGAAACTCTTTACTAATTCAAAACATTAAAAGCTATCAACAATTCAGTAGTAAAATTGCAGCTTTTCTCAGGAAAACTCCAACACTGCTTTCTCACATGTCTGTTGTCATAACACTGCAGGCTCCTCTCTGATCACTTCTGCAAAATCAAGCATTAGCAGGCTGCACCAGAGTTTGAAGGCAAGACCTGCAACCCACTTGCATTAAAGGGCAACGCAGCCTTCACTGCCTGACCTTCCCCAAAAAAAAGCTGGATGTCATCACGTTGTCAAAGGTGTTGTTTCCCCACATGAGAGAATGAAGCTTCAAAAGAACACTTTTATCTTTTAGTAAGCATGTATAAATGTATTTTATACACCCACAGAAATAAATATCTCTTGTCATGTATGTGTATACATACATATACTACAAAGAATCAATGCAGAAACATGCACTTGTCCAAAACTATAATGATCATCTATGTTTTATCTGACAGAGGGATAGAAAGAAAGATACTCTAACAGCTAGAGCAAAGAGATGATAGATGGAGGCAGATACTCCACACATCTCATGATACACAATGGCAGTAAGCTCCATGAGAAAATCTGGGCTCCTTTCTTTGACCAAATTTTAATATCCCCAACTTTAGAGCGATCTTAAAACAGCTGCCAGTTGTTCAGTCTTTAAAACATCAAAACAGCAGTGGTGGTATTTCCTACCCCTACAGTCCCTTCTCTGGGTTACTGTTGAAGCAAATGAGGAAGGAATGATAAACAAGTAAGGACACCAGGTCTGGGAATAAAAGAAAGGAAAAGAGACGTTTTCTATTTCCTGAGACCTGATATACCCAAACTTCCCTTTGTCACTGTAGTCTCCATCTTACCTTGCACCCCCAGATCTTTCAGAAATGTACCAGCCATCCCTTGCGCTGATGCTCATTAGTAGAGCTAGCCCAGCTGAGGATGTGGACCCTGTGCCCATCACAGGCCAAAACAGTTGACTTTGCTGGGCAGTGTTTTATCTCATTCTGCTCCCACTGAGAGCAACCAGAAGAGACAAGATGGGTGCAGCTTGTTGTGTGCACCATGCCTTGAGTCTCATCCACACAGAAACATCTGTTCATCTCAAAATGGAAAAGGAATTCAAACTGAATGTGCAGCACATTTGTTCTCACCTCATGGCCTCTGCATTTATATTAGAATAAAAATAAACAAAACCCTAAATTTAGTTTTGCACTTGCTTAAGAATACAAGTTACTACATATCCACTAAGAGTTAGATCAAGCTTTCATTAGTTCCTAGGAAACTGTACTGTGGCTGGTTCTTAGCAATGCAGAACTTACAAAGGAAATACCAGTCTATCACTTTGTCCTTTTTTTTTTCTCCATAGTGTAAAATGTAGGCAAGACCTAGCTTTCCTATACAGTCTTGGTTCTCTTTGTTGTGCAAATTTAAGACAGATGTAACTATTTTTGCATGCAATTCCCTCTTAATTTTTACTTTCGCAATTTATAATTACAATGCTTTTTAGGATAGCAATCATTATGTTTTGCTGAATCCCACAGATCTGACAAACTTCTCTGCCAAGGAGGTGAAAAGCAATTAAAAAAAAAAAATTGCTCAGGAAGATCACCAGGAAAATTTTTTGCTTTTTAGTTGTTTAGTTTTTGACAAAACATATGCTCTGTGTATGCTTGGTGCAAATACACGCACACTAAGCACATGTAAAATCAGGTATTATCATTCTTATGGTACAATAGATATTGGGGGTGCTTTTAGATCCTGACACAAAATTTTGCAGTGATTTGCATATCGGTCTACCTACTGAAATCCAAATGACCACTTACATGAACAAAAACATTTGTACAACCTGCAGGAAGTCTCAACAAAATCAGTTCATAGTAAGGTATTATTCCCATAAATAAAGGTGCTGAAGTGTGGTCCAGTGCAGAAATAGTGCACTGATTAGATTTTTATAAAAACAAACCAAAAAGACCCCACAAACAAACTGTCCTAGTGCATAGTCCTTATTTGGCTGAGTAAGTCTCTGTCACGGATGACTGGAATGCACCTCACTCAAAAGAGAAAAGGAGTAATATGTTTTATTGAAGTAAAATAATAATTTGACAGAGTTCAATAAGTTTGATGGAATTTAACACAGTTTAACAGTGGTTTGACAAGGTTCAGTAAGTTTGATGGCAAGGTTCACCTTATTAATTACTGCATGGAAGAAACATACAAAAGAAAATTGAGTTTGAATCAAGTTAGAATGATTTGAACAGAGACCAAAGATGCAAAGAGTAAAGAGGACCCTCCCACTGAGTCATGAGGTTCAGAGTGAACCCCCTTCCTTTCTAAACTCCTTTTGGAGCCTAGGTGCAGCTGGATCCAATCTCAGTCTCAGACTTGGTCAATGGTTTATGTCTAATGGAATTATCCATACAGTATTTACAACAATATTGAGTAGCTACATGGATTAGTAATGTTTCCTAGTATTAATTCAGCATGCTATCAGTCACATACAGAGGATCTGTTGCAGGTAAGGGATCTCTCTGCCTTGGGGAAGGAAGGATCTTTTAGTCTCAGGTAAGGAATCTCTACCCTTGAGAGGCATCCCTGCTCAAGGGGAGGGTTACCTGGCGTGCAGTCCAGCTGCAATTCAGGGAGAGCTCAAATTGGGCCCATCCTGATGGTAATATTTATAGAGAGAAGTAGTTGGCTGCTAGTCAATGGTACAGACAAGATAGATGTCTTCATTTTTGGTCTGATATCTTGTTTCGTACTTCAGTTATCTTGCACTTCTGGGTTTCGAAACCACCTTTTGAAAGATTTTTCAAGACACCTTCACTCCCTTGTACGTGAGCCAGGGGCTTTCCAGCTCACAAGTTCACTCCAAGGACATGAGGCCTGTTGCTCCTTAGTCAGCCTGAACCAAAGTACAGATAGGAGTCAAGTGTATCCCTCACACTCTCCCAGTCTAAAATTATTAGACACCATTTGATAATAATGCCAGTTTTTCCTCCTCCTTTTCAGGCCATTTTCAAAGAGCCCTCATCCTCCCTACAGCTGCTAACAATGTAAAATGGAAAGATGAAGTGGTGGCCTTTCAATGGATGTCACTGATTGGGAGGAGAAAGAGGTACGGAAATTTACATTCTGATGAATTCTTCAGGGAATGCCTTACTGAAAATCAAAGCGGCAAAAATCATAAAGGGGGGCATCCCTTGGTGATGAAAATCTCAGACAGCAAAGCTCCTTAGAGAGAATAAGACTTGTTGTAAGTCCTTTTCATACCCTTTTTATGCTCCCCAAAGATTCAGACAGTCTCCCAAAAGACTTCCTTGGATGGTTATGATTGCAGAGGAAAGCTTATGGACTCATTAGCTGGACATTAGGAAGGACATTGGTTTTAATAACTCAGGTATATTTTCTTCTTAAAAATAAAAGGACTAAGTGCTAGCTTTGTAGGTATTAACCCACTTGTCGAGAGATCAGCTGCACATACTTCTATTGCAGGACTTTGCTGTGTGTTTAGAGGAAGAAATATGGAACTGGACTGTAAACAAAATTCCTGATTCTGTCAAGGCTAGCATGCGATGTTGGGCAGAGCATTCAGTTTGCTCTGCTGCCATATGCTGATTTGGATAATCAGTGTATTCAAGAGTATAAGTACCAAGGCAGAGGCGATACTTTTGTTTCTTACAGGTGATGAGAAGTTTTATTTGTATTTGTAAAATGTGTGCAGGTAAAAGACATTCTGAAAATGTAAAGCATAACAATGCAATTTACCTTGTAGGGTTCCCCAAAGAGGTTAAAACCTGAAGCAAAGAGATCTTCATCTTGCTGGACTTCCTGGTTTCTTCTCTCCCATTCTTTCCGCTTAAGTGCACTCCGGTCTTGCTCATAGTGACTGAAGAAGAGAAAGACAAAAAAAGACAACACGTTGTTTTCCCCATAATTTAGTTACATGTTCGCTACCATCAGTAAAAGCAGCAAAACATCATAAACAATGCAACTCCTGAGGACAATTCTGAAAGAAAAAAGCAGCCACTGAATAATTTTCCCAAATGTAAATTTGGGAATCATAATACTATGTGAAATTGGGCAGTCGGACAGTCAGTACACTTCTAAAATGAAAACAGACAAAAGTGTTCTTTTCAAATTAACAGAGCATTATGCAGAAGAATAAAATACATTTTGACGCATTCATACGAACAGTCCATAAAATGCATGCACACACACACACACACACGTGCTCACGAAGAATGTGTCTGTGCAGAGAAAGCAAATGTGAAGTCAAGGAAGCACAGCAACATCTTCAAATCCATTTAACTGTGTAGCACTTGTCTCCATACAGCCCAATGCTCCAGTTCAGCCTTGTGTGATTTAGACTTGATTCCCAGTATCAGATAATTCTACAAACAAACAAAAAAGTATCTAGTGCCTCAGTGTAGCAATGGCGAGTGGCACTTATCTGTATGTCAGCTTACTTTGTGCACCTGCCAGACCTAGGCGACAAGCTGAGTGACCACACTCACTTCTCCACTGACTAGCACAGAAGCACTTTGGTCTCTTGGCTTTGCAAACTAGTTCCTGCTCCTCTGAGGGAGAAGATATAATTAAAACCCTGAAGGAGGGGGAAAAATAGGAAAGGAAAGAGGAAAGGAAAAGATGCATGCTTCAACTTGCGCTGACAACCTCTCATGTGACAAGCGTTAAGGGACACTTCTGTGCTTTCAACCCATATTTGATTTGTTATGAGGCTTTTGGCTCTGTTTTGTGTCAGTTAATTAGCTACAAAATTCCAGACGACAATTTGAATAGCAGATTCAGTATACACACTGATGTTATTTATCTGTTGTAAGCAGTACTTCCCTGACAGATTCTGGACATGCCTGCACACATCCATGCACACCCTCTCTGTACGAATGCATACATACAAACATACATATTACATATGTAACAAAGAACAGTTAATTCTTCTATCTCTGGTGAGAATGAATTAAATCTCCATAGAGCTCCACTGCACTTGGAAGATAACCAAATATCTACAACTTTTGCCTTTTTAGCTCAGCATGATGTTGTATTGAAAGCTTCACACCGAGAGATATAATGAGGAATGAACTGCACAGTGATGAGGCTTTAACAGTGTATAAAGTCACTGATTTCTGAGTGAAACCACAATTACTAATTTGAAGCACCAGCTAATTAAAACCACAGCTATGTATTTAGCCTCTTGTTATACCTACTGCAGTTTATAATTATGAGGACCTCTTTATCTACTCAATTAAAGTTCTTATGATTCAGGCAGGTTGTGTTTGAATCTGCAAGCCCTGCAGAGAGCACAGGAAAGCATATGTCTGTTGTCTGATGACTCCACGTATCTTTACACTCATATACGTGTTTTTGTACAGGGAAGGAAAGAAAAAAAAGAAAGACTAATACCACAGTGAGATGCCTAAATAAAAAAATATTAATTAATAATTGGTTTAAGCAATTCAAGATCACTCAGGCTTGGATTGAATAAGGCTTGAGTATGGCTTGTAAACTGAATGCAAAGCCACCTACATAGGCTGAGCTGAATGATTTCCATCCATATTTTCCTTTTACAAGTTAGAAGGCTGAAAAGATGCCACATTTTATTTATTTATTTATAACACCACCTAATGTAGTGACCTCACTGGCACCAACACCAAGCTTGAGAACATTGTTACAATTGTTCCCCGTAGTTTTGCAGAAGCTATAGTACTGTTTGCTGGTTTCCTGAGGGAGATGGAAGGGAAACTGTAAGCAACAGTCACTTTACTATACTACACATGATCATATTGCTGACACAATACTGCAAACCACAAGGGACCCGTTCACTAAAAGATGAAGGGGGGTATCAGCCTCCCTTCTTTTCATGTCCTAAACCAAGATTAAAATCCACAGGTATGCAAATAAGTAAGTGCAAACTGTTTCCCAAATTGGTACGCAAAGATGAGGACAAGTTTGATTCCATCACTCCCCACAGCTCTTCTGGTGTAGGGGGCTGCTTTAGCCCAGAAATAATCCAGCCCAGGAGCTGTAGGAACACACTGTATTCACCTCTCTCATGGGAGACCTTTCGAGGGATTTCTTTGGCAGTTTGACCCATAGATTGTGTGACTCTTGCAGCAAGATCAGATCATTATGAAGTTATAAACCCAGTCTCAACACCAGCAGAATGGATCTAGTGTAAACAGGATTTTATATCCTGCGTATGTAATCTTTGCTTATGGGAGCAGTCCTATCCCAGGCACTGCCAGCATTCACTTCAGAAAGGATTATTCATGAAAGTTAGAGCTGCGTTTTACAGCTTCCCAATGGCAACCTTGGCCTGGAGTTTCAGGGTGAAATCCAGGTCCCATTCAAATCAAACTGAATCTGGCCACTGAACACTCAGATTACAGAATCACAGATTACAGCACAGAACAGATCTCACCCTTCATGTGAGGTGCCAGCACTTTGTTATCTAAAAGCTGGCTCTAGTCACAAGCATACGAAGTTTTCAGGGAACCAAGTGAGGCATTACGCCATATCCTATGTGAAAAAAAGCAGCAAAGGCTCTAAGACTATTTAGATATGTTTTGTGACACATTACAAAACCACAAATTCAAAAATGATGAAAACAGCAGTAATTTAAAGCAATTATGCTATTTTGAAAGACATTAACTTAAGCTAAGACAGTATTTACAATGTTAACAGCAAAAGCTTGAAAAAACGGTATTTTCCAACACAACATAGTGAAGCATTTCTCTTTTAGTGCATGTGTTTATGAAAGATACCTATTCCACACACCCAAGAGGTGACCACAAAGGCGCATCTCATGCCCTGGATCCCAACAATGTTTATAGGCCACCAAACTGTGAGCATCCATTTTATAACAGAAGCAAAGCCCTAAGTGAATTGCTACCTCTGCATCAGTCCAAATCTCTCTTATATATTCTCTTATGAGAACAACAAAAAAAATAAATTAAAGGTTCATTTTGAACTTTCCACTCATGCAGTCACATTGCAGCCTTAAGTGTACAAAGTATCCATTCAAAAGGAAGTGGTTGCTCATCCTGTCAGGTCAATTACTTGGCTTATTTCTCTGCAAACGTACTTTTGCTATGGGAATGCTTGACAGGGCGCCGATTGTGGCTACAGAAAGTCAAATATTATAAGATCATACACAGATTAGGATAACAACTTCTCTGGGTTCCTTGTAATCCAAAGAGGGATGCTGATTAGATCTTAAGGCTGCAGCGCAGTGAGAACCTAATGGGATGCTCTTCAGAAACTCTTAATGCAGCCACCATGCGATCTCTTGGACTTATGTTTAATATTTAGCTTAACTAATGTTCTGTGAAATACAGATATGTGATTAGTGGTGAAGGTGTCAGTGAAAACTATAGTCAGATACCATGAGGAACACCAGAGTTCAGTCTTTCTGATTAGTATGAGAAATACTTCATGACTCCTCTAAAGCCAGGAGAGTAGGAAATCACAAATACAGACTTCTGCAAATATTTAAAAAAAGAGATTTAGAAGAAAACAGCTGCAGGCCATGATACTCACTGTATCCGAGAGGGCCAGTTCCCTAGACAGAGCTATTACATGACAATGTAGTTTAAATACATGAGCTTTATTGTTTTGTTACCACTTATTAGATTAATAATCAAATTTGAATGCGGAAGTCTCTACATAAATCTGAGAAGATCAGGACTGGTGAGCAGTAAGAACACTACAAGAGCGTATGAGACCACTGATCTACAAATTACCAGTGTGCTGGATATGGCAGAAAGAATACTAACCATAACTGTATTATTGTTTTGGTATGTTTAACATCGAGGCACGCTGCAAATGCATTTTGAATAACAGCATTTGATACTTAATCCTTTAAAATTAGACCAGCATACATCCACTCATCATTCTTCTCAGCTACGGACACCCTAAGGGACAGTGGTGAGCTGATGCACTGTGACAGGCCAGGTGCTCAGCCTGCATGAATCTGCAGTGTCAGTAAGGCCCATGGAACTGCACCCTTCACACCCACTGCAGCCCACAAGGGCTGCGGGGACAACCCAGATCAAGCAGAGAATGGAGAAGGGGAGAAGGTGGCTGAGGCAGGAGAAGGTTATATGAAGGCAAAAGATAACAGGCATGCATGTAGGTTTCGGATTAGAAGCTAAAAATGCAGATCTGACAGTCAGAGATGGAAGTCAGACATGCACTGTCTACAAAGAGGAGAACTAGAAGAATAAAATTTAGGGCAGTGGAAAGGACAGTGCAATCATCTGCGGTGAAAGTGAGAGGATGTGGTATAAAAGATCTGAAGGGAAAAGAAAAAACCTTTTAGGACAGACTGCAACAGAGCAAGAGGTTAGAGGGAAGAGTTACAGGAAAGCTGATGAAATAAGACCAACAGCTAAAGGCTGAGACCTAGCATTTGGGGTTTATTTTCAAAGATGTGCTAACTAAAGCCACAGAAATAGTCTCCCAAAGCATGAAGGACTAGGCAAGGCAGACAAGAGCCTGAAAGACAGGAGAAAGAGTAGAAGAAAGAAGGCAGACCAGACAAGTTTGAAGGAGTAGTCACTGTGAAATGGAGAAAAAGTAGAAGAGAAAAAAAATGATCAAACACCTAATGTTGCAGAAGAATCATGAATGAGAACAGAACACTGCTCTGTTGATTCAATCAGAACAACAAAAGCCCAATAGGAAAACAATCAATAAAAAAGCTGGAGCAGAGAGGCTTTGTGACAGACAGACTACATCCATGAGGATAAATGAACAACATTCACGAAAAACAGCCTTTATCCACAAGTTAGGGAAGAAGTAGTTGCTGTTCTCAAGAACGTGTCTGAATTCACAAAAATGCACACTATGATCAAATTGCATGTCCCTCTGTACTAGTAGTTCCACCCTCCTTAAAATATCGGATATGCCTAAAGGATGAAAGAAGTCCTCAAACTGAAATGTTTGTCATTTGTGGAAACAAGAAATAAACATAAGCTTCTAAACTAAGATACCGTGGATATAAAATGATAAAAACTTGAGAACTGAAAGTCCTTTCTCAAGGTTATTTCTTCATAGATCTGACTTTAGGACAGAATTGCTGCTCTGCCACGAGCACTCAGTAAGTTGGGGAAGCAAACTCAGAAACCAGGCTTCCTCGAAAACTAACTTATATACCTGCAAAAGGTATTAAAAACCCCAAATCAAAACCCACTCATGAACATATTTGACTTACATGAGAAAACCAGCTCAGATCAATGAGAATACTCCCATGTTTAAAAATACATGCTTGCTTTTCCACACCAGGGCAATTCTTTTTCAATGTGAGTAAACATGTAAGGCAAAAAGCATTTCATCTGACAATCAAACTAGGTAAAAGACTACTTCTAGCAAATACATTACAATGGGAATTCACTTCTGTTTAACTCCAGATTTATCTCACCATAACTCCATTGATTTCCTGTAAAAGCAGGCTACCACAATAGTGTACAAGGGAAGGAGAACAGGCTTCCTTGGTATATTCAGATTCTCCCAGTATACACTCTGGTATTTCAATACATTTATTCCAAATGGGGGGGGGGCAGCCTCAGGTCTTAAATTTCATTGCAGGTCTTAAAATGTATTCAGTAAATGAGAGGAATTTCAAAACCTGATCTTTAAGCAGAAATACGGCCAACTTCCCTGCTCATCTAAAGTCTGTGTTCCACTTAATGATAAACATCACAAGCAGTACTACACTTAAAATAGCAAAACTGCTCTTCCTCTGTTTATGACCATTGAGCTTGCATCTTTGTCCTCATAATTTTACTACTTGACAGAGACCAATCAAGCCATGATAGAATAGCTTTACAACTTCTCACTGTCTTTCATATTTAACATTAATGTTGTGTTGTTCTTCATAGCATGAATAGTTACTGAAAGTATCTAGCACAGAACACATCTAGCACTGCACTTCAAGATAAATGATTTATTTTAAAACATAGAATATTCTGTCTTTGATGTTCAACAGTTCTGTAGAGAAACACTTGAGATGGTCACTGGTTATCTATCCACACGAGCTAAATCTCTTAACAATTTGCATTAAAAACAATGCCATTCCTGTAGCACATTTGATAGAGAATACAGAAGATTAAAGCCTCTGAACAAAATAACACCCAAGAGACCCCTGGGCAATTTATGGAAATTTAAGCTAGGAGGCTAAGGGTTTGGCTTATATTTGTCATACTCTTCATTCTTTTTAGTTATTTCCCACCCACCCACCCCCCAAGTACCTACAAAATGTTATTTTCACTCAATTTTCTCCTCTTTTTGGTATTATGCAGCCCTAAACCTTTCCTTAACATGAATTTGGAAGGAACGATTCTGGGGGAATGGATGACAGAGATAAGCTCCTGAATAGTAAGCGTATAAAGAATAGATGAGGTTTCAAAGGGGAGCATTTATTGTTTCCTGTATCATAGCACATTGTCTTTCAATATGATTAGTTATCACTCTGAGTTATCAAAAACTGGGATGAAATAAAGCGCTTACGCAGTTATGCTTCATTGATGTCAGCTAGGGGAGCATGAAAATCTCCATGAAGTTGGGTAATTGATGTGTAAATCAGAGCTCAATCACTCTGTAATAGAAATGGTCCCACTGAAAGTATGGTTGTTGAACAGTATTGCAGAGGGGTGGGAAAGAAATAGAGAAACAGTCAAGATAAGACTTATTTATTAAAAACTATTATAACTGGCAATTTATGGAATTTTCTCTTCAAGAGAGAAGTGCTGTCAGATATATTTAAATGCAAACTGCAGACCACTATATTTGGATATCCTTATTCGGCAATAATTAACTGTTTCTGTTTTATTAAAATGCTTGGGGACACTGTTATGGATATTTAAAAAGCAAATTAAATGAACATGTTCATCCTTTGAAAGGCAACACGTGTAAATGACATCAGCGATTGTAATTTGGTTAACAATGTGTGTTCAAGGTATGTTTTAGAGTCCTATTACAGTCTTCTTGTCAGTTCAAATTTGTAGTATGAGAAACAAAAGCAAAACTGAAGGAAAAGAGGGAAAAAAAAGAAAACTAAAGGGAAAAATGGTTATAACCACAGCTCCAAAAGGACATTAAAAGACAAATAGTCATTAGAACATCAGTCACATAAAATAGCTTTCCAACATGCCATATTTCTAAGAGTAAACATCTGATAAATAAATAAAAGACCTAGTTAAGATAACATTATATGTTATTTTTGTTGTAAATTTTTTTCTTTTAATAAATGAATGAACATTAAGGCATTGATATCAAATTCCCAGAAACACCTGGAACCCAGTATTCTAGTTATGACTTACACTAAACCACTGATAAACTGTAACAAACTTACATAAATGTGAAATTTATGAGCATTTTTGGCATCAAATGAATTACATTCAGGACAAAGGAGGTAGATTAGGAAGCTTTATTAGATGGGTAATGTGCTGTGACTGTAAGGGGGCTCTGATTACTACAAGAGGGTTGAATAGGGAAGGAGGTTCAACCTAAAGTCCAAATTTCATTGCCCTTATGACTTTAAAAGTATATGACAGTTTCTTCTTTTTTTTTTTTAAATTTGGGGGCTTTTTAATTCTGTTGATCTCTCCTTGGATTTGAAGTTTCTTCAAAATTCACTGACAGCAATAAAGCCATTAAGTCTTTGCCAAAGTATATACTATAATTCAAACACATTTCACAGCATATCTCCTAATGGCTTCCTAGCTGCCATCATACTTCACGCGCCCATCAGCACACACCAACCAACATTCTGTGTATTAACATGCTACAGATGAATATAGTTGCGTTTAGTTGCATACTGTGCGTTATTCTTTATACACTTCAACAGCAAACATGGCGTAGTACTGCTACAAAGTGTATATCTGTACATATATTACTCCCAAGGCATAATACTAATTTCATACAATTAAAGATCTTCTGACAATGCTTCTTACAGTCTGTTTTTCCTTCACCTGGATACCTCAAATCATAAAAAATTTCTTGAAAATGTCCCAGTTTCTTTTTGTACATGTACCATTTTCACAGATTAAAAAATATTTCAATATAGGGAATCACAAAATCTTTAATTTATTAATAACTTAATGTGATTGCATTCTTACATCTGAGCTGAAAACCATTTTGGAACTCTACTTCTATCTTTACCTTTATCATATTTATAATTAAGATTTTTATTTAATATTGCTACTCAAAACTTTCCTGGGCACCTGTAGGATGCTTCCTTAAAAATGGAGCTCATGCATTTGTATTTTCTTGAAATACTGGCAATGATATGCAATAGACAGATAACAGAAATAAATCTAGCCTTTTAAAAAAATGTTACAAAACAATCATTGATTAACACAACCTTTTGGAGACAGATGAATCAGCAGACTCAACTGCTTGAGTATTTTATCACAGAAGTGCTTCCGTGCTACTCCTACAGCTCTAATAAATGCATTCATTTACTAACAGGCACCTCTACTCCCTTGAGCACTTTCACATGCTGTGCAGCTCTTTAACCACATGTTCTTAAACTTAACGTGTGCTGAAGAACACCACCACAGGAAAATTAAGAATTCAGTAGGATGACTCTTTCATTCATCAATTTTAGATTGAAGAAGTGCACACAGGCCTCTGTGTGCAGTGCGCACATACAGACTGATTCAGAGACCCCAATGGATAGAAAAATAGTACTGTAAACCTAATATAATTTAAGTGATTGTTATTTAGGACACTGTTTGGCTAGAGAAATTATCTTCTAAAGAAATTATTCTTCTCTCAGTTGAAACCCTATGTAATTGCCTCCACTTGTTGTAGTAATATCTACTGGAAAAGAAAGAGATGATTAAATACATGCAAGGTGGTCTTGTTTCAAATTCAAGTAAACATGCATCCCTTTTTTTGGTGCTGTTGTGAAGTATATTGCCCATCTTGGGCACTAGCAAGTTGCAGGAGATGCAACGATTTTGTAGCTTCATGAGACTTGATGGTCAACAGCTGGGAAGGCACCTAGAATGTTTCAAACTCCAAATTTTAAGCCTTCTTCCACTAGACCTTAAAAAGCCTCACAGCAACAACGTGCCTGTTGCACACAGCTCAGGGAAGAATAATAATATTTTGTACTTATTTTTCCTAAATAGATTCAGAGTCAGCAGGTCAATGGATTATCATCATAATCATTGGCTTCTAGTGAGGAAGATAATCTATAACAAATACTGTTCATGTCTTCAGCAAACATGTAATGTTTATTCCTCATTTATAAACAGAGTATAAAGTATGACAAAATAATTTAACCAAAGCAGCACAAAGTTCATCAGCATTGCTGAGGTTTACATCCTCTCTAAGGGCATAGTTCAACTTCAACTGATGCTACTGGCAATTTTCCCAGTGAATTCAATGAGGATTGGATGGGACCTAGCCATTTAATAATGACAAAAAAGTCAGGTCTCATAACACAGCGAGCTCTAAGCAGCAGCAAGTTATTGGTATGAACTAGCTTTTCTGTTATATAACTCATGCTAACAGAAATTTTTTATCCACTGCCAAGAGTTTAAAAAGTCTTAAGTACAAACCAGCACATGCCAGAGCTACAGAGCTTCTATGGTCATTACTTAAAACAGATATTGACTGCATAGATTTCCTGGCTGACAAATGCAAATTAAATGAAATTTGGGAATTTCTTAAAAAAAAGTAAGATATCAAATAAGCTTCCCAATCTACCCCACAGGCCATTATCTCTTTAAGCTAAAGCGCAATTTTCATTTTTTTTAGTGATGTTTTAGATTGTACACATGATATCTCAACCAACTGACTACAGAATAATCAAATTTGCCTCTATCTCACAGTAAGTACTGACACACACACACACGGCAGCAGATCACTGAGATCTTGTCTCACTTGTCACTGAGAAAAAGTAAAGCAAATGTACCGTGCTCCCTGAAAAAACACGACCCTTAGATTTAACTTAACATGGGAAAGCTGTGCTATTAGGGACATGGCATGTAGTTGTTACTGACACAAGTTTGAAACGTACCCTGGAATTTGAAAGCTAAAAATGAGCACTCAAAAAAAAAATTGTAAAATAATTTCACTTCTTTAGAGCAAAATCATAACACAATCTTATTTAGACTGGCCAAAACTACAACCTCATGTCTGAAATTATTTGAATTTTTAAGGTGGGTGTGATGCAAATGATTATCCCAGTACTGCAGTTTCCAGAGCCAAACAGAAACTGTTTCCCCAATTATGTTTTGAATGTGTTTGAAATCTCACATGTAGAACTGACTTCATGAATGACAGAAATATCATAATGAAGAAAACATGGCTATTTAAGGCCACATTCCCAGAAGAAAGTAAGACCAAAGCTCTGTTTAACCCATCCTGCATCTGACAATGGCCCAGTAAAGCCCCTACAAACAGAGCAAAGAGCTCCCCAAAATACTGACACTGCCCTGAGAAATTTTTGGCACGTGAAGCTACATGTTAAGTACAAAGGACCTGGTATATTTGTATTTGACATCTCTAGAAGACTTTTCTCCAAAGAATGCTCTCAAACAGAATACTCTGTGGCAAGGAGTTTCACAACTCATCTGAAAATTATCGCCTTATCTCAAACTAGATTTACCACTCATATACGTCTGAAAACCCGATTGATTTAACAAGATTGTTTGTATTTTATTGAATATGTGAGAAGAGAATTCACATGCATTTGGGGGGGGGGGGGCACCTACACTTATTACAGGCAAACAGACAGGAAGCTCCTGTGCTCTTCAGTCTCTGGCGAATCTCAGGTACACATCCCATGGCACTAACTATACCATGCATTTTCAAAATCAGATACATGGATTACCGCATCCTGAAGAATAGTTATTTAGACTCCAAACCCTTTATATTTTTGTCCCTTCTGCTGTCAATCAGCAAATGAATATCACTTATTTTCATAAAATGAACACGTGTTATTTAATAAAATGCATCCTTTAAAAATTCCCTACTATCAACCATTTGTCTAACAGAAATATTATCCTATGTAACATGCAAATATTAAAATGCATTGTAAGTTTAGTCATATTCATTGGAGGCTGGCCAACTTCAGCATATTTCAGTATTTAATAATAAAATAGTCTAGTGTAAAAATATGTAAACTAGCTTCCACCCTGCTTAAATACTCACTTAACATGAGAAGAAACTGAATGCAATTTTGTTTAAATATGAAATATTACATTTCTTCTTTTGATTATTAAAGTATTATTAAAGCTAAATGAAAATGTGTTTGCAACCTCCTTCTTCTGAAGTCTTACAAGTCACTGTTATCACTAATATTGTGTCCCTCTAGCTGGCTTCTTTGGGGGAATCTCAAAGCTCTTTATGAATCAGAGCAAGTCATGCCCGATTACACCTCTGGGAAGCAGCAACTACTGTCACGCAAAACAGCTAAGGGAATGAAAGTTTAAGCAAGTTGATGATGGTCATTCAAGAAGTAAGAGATGGCTGTGGAAAGAAAACTGAGGAGTCCTGACTCTCAGACGTTAAACTTCACTGTAAGATCAGCTGTAACTCGCAACCATTCATCCACCACTGAACTCTGAGATGACAACCATCAAGTTGAAATTTAAGACTATCTAACAATACCGTACAGCGAGAAGGAATTATCTTTATGTGCATTTCCAGAACATTGGGTCATATGCCGCGAGACACGTTTTTTCCTGCTGAATGTCACTGGGAGAGGTCGGCAAGGATGTTCTTATTACATTTGCTGGAAGGATGGAGTGTATCAAATGATTTAATTTTGTGTAGTGCCCCACTTACTTTGACAAACTGATACTGCACAGGGCATAATGTCATTAGGTGATTAAAGTACAAAAGCACTCAGCTTCCTACCTCCTTTCATACCAAGGGCCCACAAGCGCAACCGCAGCAGGCTTGAAACTGGGAAAAGTTGTGGCTGCGGAGGCAATACAGGCCCAGTAACAAAACACTGACCTCCTCCTCTCACCAGGAACTCCCATCCTGGCAGTGACAAGAAATAAGCTTCATAGTCCCCCTGAGAGAGCCCACCTTACCCTCAGCCTCTTGAAGCACTTGCAGCACTGGCAACAGCCCAAAACTGCATGTGACCTTTAAGCACCATGTCCATGGGCCTCTGACCCCAACAGCAAAAGGACTCTGAGTTAAGCTGTATTGACAGTAAAGCGACATGATACAATCATGAAAGTATGATGTACTTCCACTTTTCAGCTGGTATTGCCTTTGAAAATAACTAATGTTGAGCTCTCCTTATTATGCCAAATGTATTAAAACCTCAGTACCCACGGTAGGAAATGTGTGTTTTGTCACACACACTCTTTAATGTGACAGAAATACAAATTTATGTTTTCTTTCATACAAATACCTAATGGGGTTTGAATAAAATAAAATAAAATCTGTACATTGCCATGTGGAAATTAATTTTAAAGAACTGTTTATCAATTTAATTCCACTGATAGTAACAGACAGATTTATGAGGCAATTAACTAAATATTTGTTTTTTCACGTTTCAATTCATTATAGTAAATTAACAATTTTCCACTTGAAAGTCTTGCATTGCTACACTGAAAGCCTGAAGAAAAAAAAGTGTGTATTACTGTCGGTCTAGGAATGATTCTCTCATTTTTACAATGTGGATTATTCTCCTCACATTAACTTAACATACTGTATGTAATTCAAACCCCCCCCCATTTCTGTATTACCCCAGAACCTGTCATTCTTTAAATGCCAGTTTCAAGCAACCAGACATAAATAAAGAATAATTACAGCTCTAAAGCCAATGTAACATCTGTTCAAGCAAACAATCCTACAGAGTGGATTTTATAGCCACATAACACCCACCTATGGTTAAGACAAGCCTGAAAGACAAAGCCAAGGGCCTTGACTTATCTAGCCTGGCCTCCTGAGCCACAAATGCCCACATCAGTCAACATGCCCTGAAAGAGCTGATGGAAGGAGCAAAATGAACCAAGCCTAACGTTAAGTTAAACACCAAGTAAGAAGTTCCCACAGGAAAGGTCAACCTTTAGAATCACAGAATCACAGAATACCCTAAGGTAGCTCATCTCTGCGGCCAGCACGGCCCAAACCCTCAGAAAAGGTGGTCCCGGCAAGGCTGCCTCCCTGCACCCTGCCAGCCAACACCCCTGGGATCGGTCGGCCACGGCCAAACACGGCTTTTCAGCGCGTCAGCCGGGAGAGCGCAGCGCCTCGCGCTAACAGCCTCTACAACCATTTGCGTATCATTAGCTATGAGCCCTGTGACTGCACATGTATAGCGACATTTCACATCTACCTTTACTTACTTTGATGATTTAAACATTTTAATTAATGATTTCAGCTTCAAGGAGGTCATCTGGCCACAGCCATGTAGATCTCTTCACCATTGCAGGCCAGGTATTAAACACATTAAGCAGCAGTCAGAAGACAGAACTACAGCTTTATGTTCTTTTAACTGGTATTGTACCAAATTAATATCACGACGAATATACTCTATAAAAATAAAAGCATCTGCTTATATGACTCCTTGGATTCTTTTCTCCTCTGTGTCGGTGTTTCACAACCTGAACAGAAATAGTCTTGGTCCCTCCGTATCTCAGCTTGCCCTTACAGAGAGCAGGTCTATCAAATACTTACTGATCTCATGGGTTTCTGTCAGGTCAACTTGTCAAGAATGAACCCTCCTGAGGAAACTATACCAACTACATTCCTCAGTTCTGCACAGATTCTGACTAAGTATCTCCTTGAATAAAACAGAGTTTGCCCACTTTTTAAAAATTGTCCTGTCAATTCACTGGATTACAGCACAATCACATTAGGGCATTAGTCTAAATAGGATTTTGTAGCCAGATCTGATCTAGAAGATTTAACACTTCACAGGCCTCCATCTCATAATGCTGACAGAAATCATCAGGCAAAGGGAGAAGATGGGACTGCCTGCCACACTAAACAATGAGAATCTGTGATTCATCAGATAAATCGCTCATTTTTTTCCATTGTTAATATTTACAAATTTGGTAACAACAACAGGGAACAAAGGCTCTTCTGACAGCTATTAATTCAGAACAATATGCAAATACTAGTTAAGCAGTTCACTGCCATTAGCAACACGCATTCTGAATGGAGAAACTGAGGCATGGAGAGATTAAAGGACTTGCTCCTGGCCACAGGATGAACCAGTGGCAGCAGCAGGAGTGGAACCACTTTCCACTGACCATGTCTTAGTCCCATTACCTACAACTCAATTAACCTCCCTTTTTCATGTTAAGGCACTACTATTACAGCATCTCTATTTGCACTACCTACCAGAAAATATACCCCCACGTATCACATTGTAAGGGCTAAAACCTAAACTGAATGTTACCGTTAATACTCTATTTATAGTGTTTGTCTCTTTATAGTTGTAATAGCACCACCAGCAAAGAAAGACTTCTAGCACTGGAGAAGCTAATAATTATCAAATTAATAAGATACTAACAAATTTTAAAGTACTCCAACTGGCTAGTAGAGAGGCATTAATACTTGATAAATGCTCCACACATTATCATTTATCAAGTTCTTAAGCACTGCATAGTATGTCATCCTATCAGTCTACCAGGTTAAAACAGATTAAATGTAAGCACAATATTTGAGCATTGTTAAAAATGCAGACAGCAAATTAGTACTGTTCTTTATAATTTTTACTTTAAAAAACAAAACAGAACAGTAACAAAAAAATATATCAGTAAATCAGTGACCTCAGTACAGGGCATTTTCTGGAGACTAATGATGGGCTGGGATAGATGGCCCTCACTTGTACTTTAGGTTATCAACTCCTCCCATCCAATCATTAATGCCCCAGGAAATGCCTTGTGCTTCAATAGCTTTTGCTTAAACAGATCACCAGTGAGAGAAAAAAAAATCATGCCACTAGAAATGAACTACTGTAGAGCCTCTGAGTTGCATCTGCCATCATTTGCACATAAAGACTTTACAGGTGATTCACAAAGGCCTTTTAGATTGTATTTCTGACTCCTCCTTTTTTTCCCTTAGCATAGTAATAAAGGCAGCCAGTGGGCAAAATTTGTGATGCTCCCTATAAGCTTGCAGAGCATGTTTGGAAAGGTTCTTTAAGATGCTTTCCACGAGCTCTCATACATTAAAAAGTGCAGGATACTGAGCCTTAATTAAGAGCTTCTTTTTAACAGTGTGAATTTCTGATACATGAAACAGCATTAGGCCCCTGTTTTATCTTGAGGGGAAGGGAAAGACAGGAGAGAAGGAGAGAACAAGCTTTCCACCCCTACTTAAACAGCAAAAAAAGCCCTAAAAGAGCATATGACCAACTCCTTATTTTGTTTGCTAGGCATGTTTAATATCAGGATGCTGTAGAGAAGACCTGCACCACTCAAGTTTCATTATCATTACAAAATATAGCAGAGTGCCTTTACTCAGAAGTTTATTACCATAAATAATTAAAACAAAACTATCCTTATGGTATGAAATAAATGAACAAAGTACATTATAGGATGCATTTGTCCTGGGTTTTATAGCTGTTTGCTGGCTCCCTGCATCAGAAAATTCTGGAATTTGCAGTCACTCTCCTGATCATTAGTCTGAATCAGGAAAATTTTACTGCAGCTGGCTCAAATGACTTGTTCTGTCAAAAACAGGACCATAAGTGCTCTTTAATAGTTGCATATGCAACATACATTTTTGTGATAAATCAGAGTATGTAATATGCAAAATTTTAAAAGAAAATCAAAGCATAGGCTTGATTTCTGAGAAAAACAAAGAAAAAGGAGAGAAATAAATTCTAGCTCTAAAATTAAAAAGATTGTCTGACTTCTAATTACAAAAATGTGCTAAGGTACAGATGAAACAATTAAATCTCCACAATATTCATGCTAACAGTATATTGTTCTCATAAGCTTGAAAGTGTTGGGCACACTCATGTTCTTTGAAGTTTTGCTTTGTTCCTTTAACTTATTTTATGCAGGTCAAAGATCACCATCACTGCACATATCTGTCACTGAAGGATAATAATGCTACAACTCAGTTTGGAAGCAGGCTAGGCTGGCATGTTAAACTAGCAACAGACACATCAATCTTACTATTCTTGAAGACTGTGCAGTTCAGCGCCAGGAGGTTCAAACTCAGAACTAATGATAGTTACTAGTTTCTGCATCTTGATGCACCAGGTTAGGTCTCTCTTCTTTTGAGCAGCCTGTCCCTATGGACAAGCAAAACATGCCAGGAAAGCAAATTAACCTGCTAATCCAGCAAACGCTGACAGAACCCTACTGGAGAGCAGCAGGATTGTAGGGAAGCATGCAGAGACCTATGGCAGCAAAAAAGAGCTTTCCAGGGAAGAGACTAGGAAAACAGAACAGTCATCAGCAGTTGGGTAATAATCATAATTTGTGAGAACTGGAAATACTATTATTATTTGTGCAGTAGCATAGTATGTGAAATATTGGAGCATACCTATTGTCAGCTAAGTAACTGATAAGCAACAACCAACAGGCAGGTCAGAATATAATCCCTCACTCATCAACTAGAAGTAAATTTTCTTATATATTACTTGACCTTGATAAACTGAGAGTCAAATAGGTTTTGTTTTTACCTAAGAAACCACTGCCCAATATGAATACTTAATGTGTTTTACCTGTCAGTCCTTTGCATACAGCCAGTCCAATTAAACAAACCCAAGGGGGTATGGTACCTGATGAAATTCCAATCTGTTTTACATTTACAAATGAGATCAATGTATGCCTGTAACAAAAAGCAGCCATACTCCTGCCTCAAAATGAAACTCATCTGCCATGCTAAACATAAGAATTTTATACATTAAGACAATAGTGCTTCTTAGTGCCAAAAGCAAGGGAAGGAGAGGTGATGTTTACATTTAGTGTTCATACCTTCACTGGTCAACACAAGGCTCCGGTGTCAAGCAGCAAAGAGGACATCTTTGCTGAGGGGTTTTTTGGTTAAATTGAGCCAGATTTCAGAGCAGGTATATACATATATGTGTAAATGCATTTACACTGCACCAGTTTCTTAAATGCCCCCAGCTTGCACTTCCCACCACCTGGGCTACCAGAGGGGGAAATTCAAAAGAAACATATCATGTAAAAATCATACATACAAGTGCTTGAGAAACCCAGGAGGCAAATAGGTTTCTTCTGTGTTGAAACTATTGCAGCATTGTAAAGCAAGGAGAGGAAAAGTGGCTCACAGATGAAGCAATGAGTTTAATGGATTACAATTTTCTCATACAACATGGAAACACAAATTGCAAAACCAGCAAGAATATATTTGTTTCTAGTTCCATTGGGTCATCATCTCCTCCAGGTGCCTAAAGGCAAGTACCACATTCCAGCATGCAGTTCTATTCTTTCTATCCCAAGCACAGCTCAACAGTGTTATGGATCAACTTTCCCTCTTTGTGCACCAGAACCAAATCCCTTCAAAATGAAGCGGAAGCTCTCTGCTGACCTCAACGAACACTAGATCAGGCCCTAGTGCATTTGAATGATGGCTTTATGTTGCAAACAGATAGACAGTATTTATCAAAATCACATCAAAATGCATAATGTAACACACAAGCATAAATTATTTTTAAACATACATACACAGAGATATATGGTACCTTCTTTACATAGGTATTTCCATTGAATCATTATGGGGGGGGGGGGCACAACACCCTCAAAGCACCCATGTGCTACTATTCCCTTGGGAAACTCTGCTCAGAGAAGTACTTGAGGGAGCCAACTACAGCTGTTATAATAAAGAAACCATGTACAGTTTCATATTTACAATATAAAAAATTTTTGCACTTAAAATGCAGAACTGGTGGGAGAGAAAAATATTATTAATACATGTACGATTTTTTTTAATGGGAAACTCTGAACAGAGCCATCATCAGCTACTCTGTAATCACAGCACATAACAGCTCAAAATCATTACTGAAGCTGCACAAAATAAAAAATAAATAAATAAAAAAATTGAGAAATAACACTGAAATTATTAAAGCCAGTTTGATGCCCAGTAATACAGTTGACCTCAGAATGAACAAGCTGCTGCTCTGTTAGGGCGCAAGATGAAATACCCTACAGGATTTTAAATTCCAATCCTAGCTCAGGAGTTTCTCTTAATATCAAAGTCGCTTCTTAGGAAAGCAAATGAAGTACATTACCTCTGGTAATGGTAACCATTTACTCCTTGAAAAGCCTTGAGAGAGCTCTCACACAGGATAGCCTATGTTTTATTAAATCCTTTTGCATACTTTTATTTTCAGGTCATATAACCTGAAGGACAAAGGATTCACTTAAACTTTTTGAAGCATTCTGATTTTATCAAGGATTAGTTGTTCTGATTCTTCAATAATTCAAGCTTCATCCTAACAATGTACCACATTTAAATGTGAGCAGCATTAAAGCAGAACATATTTACAACATATTTCTATGGAATCCCAAATGCTCAGCACAAACAAACCACTGGCAATACAATCAATAAGAAGACCTCACTAAGAGTTTCAATTATTCATATTTGTTGTTTATACTAAATAGAATCTTAATACAATAAAAACTTATTTAATTGTATGGCATGACGATATAGTCACATCTGCCTACAGGTAGTTATTTTGCTATTTAGAAAATGAGAAACAGAAACAGGGAGACAGACGTTCCCTCCTAACTCATTGTTTTAGTTATATCAAATAATAAAATATGACTTCCTTGTGCCCTAAAGTTGGCCAGAAAAGCCATATTAATAGGTCAGCTAAGCTGTGCATACAGATGCCTTGTTTTGCAGAAGCAGATCAGTGGTCCATTACATATATTTAAAGTAACAAATAAGGTATGTATTATTTTAAAATAATTCTTAAAATAACTAAAATCATGCAGTTACCAAGGTGCTTCTATTGGGAGCCTCTTGTGGTCATTTTAATGCTTATTTTGGCATTATACAAAGCAGATATAGAAACTTTACCCCAGACACTGGGTAGGATCAGAGGTCATGAGACCTGATCCAGACAGGTCAATGCTGGGACATGTTGGGAAATACGTATGACAGAGGGACCAAGAAGGAAAACTAAGGGTTTAGTTTGATTTTCTGCTAATGACTGAAAAGACAGGGCTTTTTAGAAAAGTGATGCTTGACATAGAGACATGAATTTCCCTCCATTTGCCAGATGAAATGCACTGCTTTGTTGTTTTTCTTCATCATTATGTACCTCTCAGTCTTCTCAACGGGAATGAACAATTCCTGATACCAAACTGCTCAATCAAACGAAAATGGGCTTTCCCTGCTTAGCTGGTTTATTCCCTACCTCCTCTAACACTTGGAAAGGATTCAGACAAGAGCTACAAGAGCGATTAGAGCACCTTGAAAAACTTGCCTTACAAGGAGAGACTACAGCTCAGTCTATTTAGTTCATAAAGGAGAAGGTTAAGAGGCAACCTGATCACAGACTATGAATACTTACACAGGAAAGAGATCGCTGAGAGCAGATGGGTATTTAATCTAGCAGAAAAAGGCGTAACAAGATCCAGTGCTTGGAAGCTGAAGCCAGTCAAATCCAAACCAGTTTATGCAGCATCAATTTTCAACGATAACAAAATAATAACTATTTTAACAACTTAACTAGAAAAGCAGGGGATTCACTGCCATGTGCAGCCTTTGAACAGGCACTGAAAGTCTTTCTTAAAGATACACTACAGCATAGTGGGTTTGGCATAGGCCCTGGTTAGAAGGGATAAAACGAAGCCTTCTCCAGCTAAGCAGCACAGCTCTCCTCTGCCTTTGCCTTCTGTGGTCCCGCGGGTGGGCTCCTTGCTCAATGCTCTGTGGATGCACTTCTGGGGCCTGAGTTGCTGAGAAAGTTGGACATGCTCATAAATGTCCTCTTCCAACCCCATGACACTCATCACAGGAACACACCAAAACTGCATGACCAGAAGTTTCCAGCATATGTTCACCCTGACATTCACAAACTTGTGTACAGAAAGATGCTGAAGTTCTAAGCCACAATACAGAGAGAGATTTGGAAAGGTTCTTAGGTGAAAAATAAAACTCAGCCTAGCAGACACAAAAGATACAAAGCGATGCACCTGAATCCATCACTGTTATACCGGTCCACAAGATAGGAGTTCTTCATATATGTTCTGACCCACCAAAATGTATTAGGCCATTCTGCTGCCTTCCCCCAGACAGCCCCTTCTGCAAAAGCAGCAATTGCCCATCTGCAACTGGGCCACAGTGCCAGTACATGAAGCCTTGTGGAAAAGCTTTGCACTCCACCACATCTTCCTCAGTAAGGACTGGACTGACTTGTTTCAGGCAGCAATGCAATAGTTAAATATTAGTGAGTTGCTAGGAAAAATACCATCAAACCAGTTTATATCTTACTGTATTTCCTTTCAATTCAAACTGTATTATGCTGCATACCATTTCATCACTTCACAATGCCACAAACTACCTTTTAATGCAAAACAAAGCTTTTCAATGTAAAGCTCCATATCGTAATCCAGAAGAACTTTTCTTATCTATTTCGACAGCAAATCTTTAGTGGCAACCACATGTTATTGTGTTTTAGGGATTGAGACTTTTGTATGAACATGCTGATTGTCTCCTTGAGACGTATATAATCAGCATTTTGTGCCAAGAAACACTTAAGCCAACAGAGACTTATACCATTCTGAAATGTTGCTGGAATTGAAAATGTATATTTTGGCTTATTTCCTTAAGCCTGCAATAGCAGCAATTTCTTAGGGGTTTTTTATTATTTTATTTTTAACTTCATTCTCTTCTCAAACTCTCAGAGATTGAACAAAAAGTCAAAACACATGTTCTGAAAGAAAGCAGCAATACCAATAAAATAATTCACTCTGATATACCAGTGCTACCTAATACAGGTCCCTCCTGGACCATCTGCCTCAGAAACTGGTCACTTCTGCCTCTGTCCATGGCTGAAGAGCTGTGCCTATATACTGTCTACTCAGTAGCAGGCAGCTGTGAAAGTAGAAAGGAATGCACTTTTTTAGATAAGTGAGTGGGTGACTATGAATCTTATACATCAGAAACAGAGCAAACACAAAACCAAACAAGTGTCTATTTGTATATTTCAGCAGTTCCCGAATGTCAGTTTACTGCTCAGAGGAGTTGCTGGAGTAACACGTTCAGTATTCAGAGAGCATCCTGTCACATTTGCCGCAACAGATATTTTTAACTCCCTTTTGCTCCATATGTAGAATGTGCAAATACACAAAAGAATGTCTTAATTGGTCCTGCTTTATATAAATGAATAATGGGCTAAATGGGTTGAAGTGAATGCCATATTTATCTCTCCACTGAGGAAAGACATGATGATTCAGAAACAGTGAAGCCAAGAGGATTCAGAGCCTTACTCACAAGTGGAATATATATCTCCTGTCAATACATTATGTATTCCATTTCTACTACAGCCCCCTAAAGGCACAAATAGAAAAAGAGAAGCAAAATCTGAATGTTTCATTTCTGCTCAACATACATTCATGGATGTGGGAGGTTTTTATACTTGCTTTCAGGACTTAGGAATCAAATCTCTAGAGCACTTTATTTTACTGAGTTTTTGTAAATACTAAACTCTCTAGTGTTAGTTTCATCATTTGATATTACCATTGCCAAAAGACATTTTATATTCCTAGGAAGCAGAGGCACAAGTAACACAAAAAAAGGCCTGAACTTGCCCTCACTCACATAAGCAATCCCACTCAAGCAAACAGCTCTACTCGGCAGCTGCAGTAACTTTCCAATTAAGCAGAGATACTTCCTACCATGCACTGAGAAGCATGTGAGCAAATACTTAAAGAATTGTATTTTTTTTTTTTCCTGCTTGCATGCTTCCACATACGACTACTGATTAAAAACCTATGTAATCAGCATATTAAAACTTCTTTTTAATCCTCCTCTCCAAAATGCAAGCATCACCAAAGAGCTCCAAGAAAAATATAAAGTAGGATGTGCAAGACTGGGCTGATATTTTGATTCTGCTGATTCCGGAAGCTGATATTTTCAAGTGCTGCTGGTCTGGTTGGATTTTATAATTACACTAAGCAGAAAGCAAGTCTCCTCTGCACTCACCCCGCCAGGCAGGGAATCACTTTTAGGGCTGGTGGAAAAGTGGAACATCTCATTTCCATTAATCTGGCTCATAGCTTCAGATTCATAGATGGCATTAGCAGAGCACCGCTTTCAGCCAGAGTGGAAGTTCAGCCTTGTGTTTAACTCTGCATTAACTTGAGCATGACAGAGTAAAAATGCGGGAAGGATGGCAAAAGAAAGTCATCTGGTAATATTTTTTCAGCAGAAGGAAAAGCTTTACAAAATGTATAGGTTCAGTTATTCCCAAAGGAGTGTTTTGTTAGTAGCATAGTTGTGCATACACTGCCATGGCTGGAGGATCTGCCTTGCCCACGGCAAGTAAGGTAAAGCCTCAGGCACATGTAATTTAAAATTCATTTCTACTCTAGCAGACAGCTTCAGACCAGCACCTATTTTTATTTTATAAACACAGTGCTCTCAATTTGCATTCCTGTGGTCCCTAGGAGCTAACACCAAAACCATCTTATGTTCTAGATGTGGTTTAGAAAATAATGCACAGTTGTGTCTTTAAAACCCATCAGCACGGGTTGCAAAGGATCCCTCTGTGTTCTCACATCAGTCCAAGCCTGCAGTCATTTCCTACGGGACACTGTGGAGCGCCTCCCATTAGAAAGTGGCATCGCTGGCAGAAGGGATTTGCCAGATTGTGCACAAGCCAATAAAAAATGGCCCTCACCTTACATTTTAAACAGTGTTTCTTAATTAAAAGGAAAAGAAGGTTCCTCAAACTTCAGTAATTCTTGAGCTCATGCATGGTGTTTCGGGGTGCCACATAAAAACAATGGGCAAATATTTTGTCGTCGCATTTTCCTCCTCCTCCATTACATTATCTTAGCACTTACAATATTGGATATTTAGAAATAGGTAACTGGTATCCGTACTAACTGTTCTTAACAACATAAAACTATCATTTTGTATTAGGACTGAAATTTGGAGCGGGGGGGGGGGGGGGGTGAATATCAAGCTGACATATCTAAGTCTTGCCAAAAGAACAGACCAAGTGCTGCCCTCAGTCACCTATGGGCAAGCATTGCTAGTAACGTAGGACTTCCACGTGTACCAGAGAACAGAACTTTGGCCTAAATACTACTGTCCTAATCAAATGATGAGTTTATTTGCTACATTACGCCATTCAAATACAACTGAATGCCCTCAAATCCTACTGACTTCCTTATAAAGCCACAATCAGATCTTTTACCTCTTCATGACTTACAGATGGGAACTTAGAGCAACTTTGATTCCTCCAACTTTGGCATTTTAAATAAGTCATTATAGGTTTGGTTTTTTGGGGGTGTGATGGTATTTGGTTTTAGTTTGGTTGGGGGCTTTGGGAGGGTTGAGGGGGGTGTCTGTTTTGGGTTTTTTTTGGTGGGGGGTTTAGGTTTTGTTCAGGTTTGTTGGTTTGGGTTTTGTTGGGGTTTTTTGTTTGCTTGTTTGTTTGTTTTAAATAAGGATTATACAAACAGTATAATGGAGCTAAGTGAAACATGGTTTTTATCTGGGGAGTCTGGTGCTTTACCCTGGCTGGAGATGGCAAATCAAAAGTGAAAATACACTCTACTCTCTGGGATGAGGCTGCCCCACTACCACTGGCAGTATTGTATATCCACTACAGAGATTTAATACCAGTTTCTGCTCAAAGCAGCTAACAACAGAGCAGCAACAATATTTGCAAGACAAATATGAAATTTATATGGCCAGTGTTGAGCCATATCTATATCAAGTTATATCAAACCCTGGCTTCCCTGAGTCTATATACGCTTTCAAACTGTAAGAAGTAAAGATACGTCAACTCTAGGGAACTGCTTAATTCAATTTAGCATAATACCAATAGAGAACAGTTTTATTGGCATTTCAATTAATATTATTTTTCTTTTAAAAATATAGATCTTGGACAAAAATATATGGTACAGTCACCTACTGATCTCTATACAACAGGTTAGTAAGTAAATGGAGTTAGTAAGCGTAGAAGATGCCATTTTCCAAACACCATTTACAAATGATCTTGATTTCTAAATGAAAAGAAATGCCTGACACACCACAGTAACATACATTATCCACCAGATCGCCCCAGTTGGGCTCTTAACCATGAACAGTCAGACAGTACGAACAAAGGTCAATGGGTGAATTTACTGCTGGATGACTCCATAAATTACTAATTCAGAACACCTAAAACCCAAACTATACCTACAGGCATTTGAGACAAACAGAATGTCACAGTCGCAGTAACAAGAGAAGACAAGTGAAATCTGGTCTGCTTGAGTGTTTGACACAGATATTTCATTTTTTGAAACCTTAGACGTATAAATACTATCACAGAATCTTATGAAAATTTGCAGTTATTGGATCAGGACTAATAACGAGCATTTCACCACCTACTGCAAAACTGTTTAGGACAATTAGTCACAAGTAAACACCTTAAAGAACTCAAAAATTAATTTGGGTTTTCATCTGAACAGAAATGATTAGAAACTACAAATTGGGACTTCAAGGAGTACATCTAATGTGCTAGAAGTCAGCTTGCTGTATAAAGCAAAATCATATAAATGAACAGGACAAGGTATCAAATAATTTATTGTCTCCCAAGGACTTGGATGACAGTGAAGATTTGGATAAGTCCTTAATTGGTTTATTCAGCCATAGCTCAGATATTGAATAGTTTCAAGTCCACCTAATATGACCAGCTCTGCTGGACATGTTCTCATCAAGCATGCACTAGCATGAGATGTACCTGACATACAAAAACCCCTGTATACTAACCCAAGAATAGGAGTGCTCAGCATTCAATAATTAGAAGGATTTAAAAGCATCTTTCTTTCTTCTTTCTATAGTTATGTATTTGTTGAAGGTGAGGCAAGAGTTTGTGGGTTTTAATCCATTTTAAGTCCCCTGCCTCCATGAAAGCTGAGGCCACGTTCAGCGGGTATCAAACTGCTTTACTTCTGAAGAACAGGGCAGGAGAGCCGAGACTGAAAGAGGAAGCCGAAAGAGGAAGCCAAAAGAAGAAACAGGAGACAGGAGATTCAGTCAAGGGTGGTATACAGCAAAGAAACTATTCAAATTTCCAGAATAATATTTGGTTATTAACTGTACTTACATTATAAGAAAAAACATTATTTATGCTGATGTGACTTAAGATCCCTTCTAATCCCTTGGAAAAGCAACTGTCTCCTTCTTCAGCTATGCATTTGGCAAGAAAAGAAGATACAAGCAATACGATAAGCCTGGCTTGTGCTCCCTAGTTCAATGTGCAATATTTGCTTCCACTGATCCACAATCAGTTAATAGTGGGATTCAACTTTATTAGTTCTAGAAATGCACTCAAGAAATTAGGTGACAGCAGCCTATACTCAATACCTAGGCTTTCCCTGTACTAAACAGCAAAGCAGGGACTCCAAAGGTGAATCATTTCAGCCTGAAATGCATCTAATTGCCTACCTTTTTCCATGGAGGGAGTCCACATGATCAGACATTCAAAATTCAGCAAGAGGAGCCTTGTCCTAAGTCTAAGGAGAAATGTATTCAAAGAAATAGAAGAAAATACTCATCTTGGAACATCTTTCTGTGCATAGCTGCCTAAGTCCCCGTGTCCATACACACCTCCGGGTGCCTGTGTGGTGTGGCAAATGACTAGACCAACCATTTGATTCAGCAGTTGATGGAATCAAAGGTTTTAAAACATTCAAAATGCAAATGGACAATGATGCACCTTAGGTCATACCCTTCATTGTGTGAAATTCAGGCATGTGTCTCATTCTTTGCTCTGGCTTCATCAGGCCGTATTTTTGTGTATACTCCAAACACATCCATACACAGCCAAACTAAAGGTTTTTCTAAGCAGCACTGGCTCTCCATGAATTAATTCCCATGCTGGGAACCAGTGCTGCAGGTCTGTTTCAAACAGAGAGACATTTCCAGCAGAGTCCAGCTGCCACAATCTACCTCGTGCAGATGGACTAATACATTCCTTCATGGGTATTATCTGAGTTGCAGGGCCAGAAAGCAGGGGAATGTGTAACAGACTAAGCTCTTGCCACATTGTGAGAAAAGGTAAATTGTCAACAAACATTTCCTACATCTGATATCTTTTGTATGGAGAGCTACCCTTTTAATAAAGAAGCAGCTGCCACTGCTGAACGATTAATCAATACTGGTAAGCTGACATCTTAAGAACTTGCTGAACTAAAGCTTTTCTTTTCCTCCTGCATTTACAAATAAAGTGCTCACTATTTGACTAAAGCCTGTCTACTTGACTGGAAAATATCAGAGTCCTATTTAAATGACATTTGCAGAGAATGAGATTTTATCCTGGTCGCTGCTCCTTATCGCTAATAATAACATCAGATTAGTGGATTTAGGCCAGCCGAGTAGCAATGCCTTTTCTGATCCCTTCTTAAAGCAGCTCTTTCCATCTGTCTAGCCAAGCTTTCCTCTGCTTGTATGGGCCAACGATTAGGTCTTAAATGGAGCTTCAATTGATACCATGTGGGATATCTATACAGAGGTTCATTGTGTTGCTAAATTCCAGCCAAGACATTTATCAACTCTGACTGCTGCTTACTTCAAAAGAGCAAAACACCTGGATATTTACAGGTGTAAACATTCCTACACCCTGTTGCCTTCTTGAATAACAACAATAATTAGACAATCCAATTTTAAAAACACAATTTGCTCTAAGATTTTCCAAATAAGATACAGGATTAGACACTAAGCTCAGGTCAAATAACATGACTCAAATAAGTACTGCAGAGTACTTGACGTACAACCTTCTGCACATTCAGAGTCTGTCCCACAACCTGTCAATTAATGGGTGACTTACACTTCAGCAAAATGCAGCTTGTTAGCAACAGTGGTTTTCAATCAGGGCTTCAGAGGTAATGACTGAGCAATGTGGGTGCAGACAGAAAACACACTGCGTGCACACACACCATATACACTCACAGCGCAGTAAAACTATTTTAAGGACTATTATTGGTTTTGTCATCATTGTTTTTATTAGCAGCTGGGTTTAGCAGCATAAGCAAGATGTAAAAGCCAAATGCCAAACACTCTCAATAAAAATACTAAAGCCAATTATAAAGTAAATCTATGTTTTATTTCCCCTCCCTTTTTTTGCGGTTTTTAGTTTAAAGGTCATTTTGTATTCCTAGCTAGGCCACTTACAGTACGTTAATAACTGACATTTCCTCTTCTTAATATATAATGCAGGCCTGACAACTGCTGCAGACTAAAGATAAGATGTGAAACCAGTAGTTCTCATAAGAAACCAGTGTTTCTAGATCATGCAAATCTCCTAACTCCTGTGCTTGTTTAGTTTTTAACAAGGTCTTGCTCATTCCTAACTTTAACCAAAAAAGTGTTTCCACATGGCAGTCAGACTCATGCCAAGTAGAGCTACATGCAGAAAGTTGCCTGACTTAATCAAGCAATGGTGGAGACATGAAATGAATATTTAGCAAGGTCAAAGTCAGACTGCTCTTTGAGAAGCAGCAATTGCTGACAGTTGAATGAACAGCACACAAATCTGGGATCCTATTTTAATACCTACATATTTTTACTATTTGTCATCCTGTTAACAAAACTGCATTAAAACACAATATTAGAAATCTAAAAACATTTTTATGGAAAGGATACAATCTACTGTATATTTATGCATGTCATAAAGCCCATAATGTATCTTGCATGAGACCATTTATCTTCATTTCATAGGGTCACAACAAGTACAACTACTTTTCCTTCAGGGAGCCTGTGGCATGTTGAGCCAGGCATCAGTCACAGTAAGAAGCAAAAAGACAAACTTATTTCATTAAAAAATGGTGCATGAAGTAAAGTGGAAGACTCCAAATTTTTTAATTAACAGGATTGTGAGCATCGCTTATCTTTGAAAACAGCAAATTGGAATTAATCACATTTCAAGACCAAGTTAATATTCTCTCTCTCTTCTACAAAATGACTATGATTGATCTAAATCTAGTTATTTCATGCAAAACTAGGTTAAATACTGTGGATCTTTATGACCACACAGAAAGCATTATCATGACAGACTATGCTAGTGTATTTCTGTTGCTGGGTAAGCCACATGAAGTCGAACTGCACGCCATCAAATCAGGAAAAAATCTCCAAGCCTTAAGTACAAAAGGTTTGCCTGGTAAAGTTTTCACAGGAACAAATTACTGAATTTGCCTGGTCGTTCAGGTCCAGTAACAACATCATCCATCACACACCCCTTTTCTCCTTGGTGCACATGAGGGCACAGCAAGCCAAGGGCAACCCACGCACTCCACTCACCAGCAGCACCACTCAGATGATGAACAAGCTGCTCCCACGTGTGACTGCCACGTCCCTGGCTGGAGAGGGCAGCTGGAGCACAAGGTGCTCCTACCACATGGTCTTTCAAGCTCTCTCTCTTGGGGAACGTGATAGCAGCCTACCACATCTGCTCCAGATATGGTCAGGACTGGCAGATACCAGGCATGTTTCTCCATGGGAAGAGATGCTAATCTTTAGTCTTTCGGAGGTACCTGAGGACTATGGTCTCCGAGTCTGGGCAGCTCTGCTCATGTGCACATAACTATCAGAAATGATGCCATCTTTTATTTTTATATATATATATTTAATAACTATGAATTACCATGTACAGAAACATTCTGGTATCTCAGTATGGCTATAAACCATTCTAGCTCTGTGACCATGCAAAACACTGTTAATGTCTCAGTAATTTGGGATAATGAGGAGTAATAACAGTATAATAAATTATGACAACAACATTGTAAACCTAATTCAGATTCATATTTTATTTTGTGCACATACATATACCGAAGCTTCTTTATAGTTTAACCACTAATATTTAACATCCCAGTTCAATAGCTTGAGTTCAGGGTTTATCAACTGTGTGAAGCTAATGTGAACAAAGGCCATATTTGTTTGCACATCAAAAAAGACCTACATACTGTCAAAGACAGATCTATACAACATCCAAAGAACTGGCAGTAAATGCTGGTTTTATTGAGAAAAGCTGGTGGCTGGGTATTTACGAGTTGTAAATGACATCTGATTTGGTGAGCCTTCCAGTTAGACACTGAGACTGCAGCTCACCATTTCTCTGATCAGACTCTGGCAAGATTTCCCCCCCCCTAATTCAGTTTCGTATAAAATCGTAAAGAACTTCCTGCTAGCAAGAAGGCAATTGCAGGGTATGTGGTTATATGAAGATAATCAGATTCCTGGGGGAGCAGAGGTTCTCATGTGTACTACTTTTTTTTTTTTTTTTAAATCCTCAGGGGGGTGATTTTCTCACAACACTCACACACACCCCATCCTATTGTGCCTTATTGCTTAATTAGCTACTGGATGAAATGTAGTTCTGTTTGCACCAACTTTATGTCTACCGTAATTGCTCTGAGTTGCAGTTCCAAGAAAAAAAAATGGATCAAATAACTACATATATTTTGTTTGATTAATCATGAAAAAATCATTAAGGGATTAAAGTGAAACCATTTTACTCCTGTTGATCATGTTCAGCAATTTGAAATTATTTTATGATCCTGATCAATGTAATTAATGAGAATGGCTGTTAATTAGTTACACTAGCAGGTGGGCCATGAAAAACGTATTCACTTAATACCATAGAATATCATGCTATTAGAATTTGTGTTGATTTTGTAGCATTCACAGAATAAGAGTTTAAAAACTGCACAGGACCATGGTCTTTGAATTTTCAGGACATGCACCATACATACACACATGCACACTTAGTCATGCACAATTACTGTCGTAAAGGCAACACAGACACACAGCTGTTTGGAGATTTAAGACCATAATCAAATATTCTTCTTTTTGCGATTGTCTTCTTTATGACAAGTCCCTACACCAACTCTTGCAGCAAACCCTCCTACTGATACATAAGGAACAAAATAGGTTTCAAAGTAACTGGGGCTTCACTCTCAGCATCTTGATATTCAGTCACTGTCATCTGGTCCTTTCTAGTCTCTCTCTAAGGAGAGGGCCTTCTTCAAGGGAAATAACCTCTTGGGTGTGAACTTGAGACAGACAATAAAAGCATTAACTGCTCAGCAGTGCTATGTAGCTAATTAGCAGTACTAAGAGTTTAAGGGTGGGTTTGATTATCATGGGGTCTATGAGGGATCCCCATCCCCAAAGAATACAGGCAGCTTAATACTTTTTTTTTCCACTTTTTTTTTTTTTTTTGAGAAAAATAAAGACCTAATTGTGGAAAAATGTGTATAGTTAGTGCGATACAGCTTGGGTTTGCATTTCCTGTAGGACCAGAGTAGACAATACAACATTACTCAAACTGAGGGAGCAGCACAGCTCCTAGAATTCCTCACCAGCCAACTTATAGATTGGGTCTAAACACTGCAGCAACTGGAGAGAATAGTCTCACAAAGGAAGAAACCATTTCTGAAGCATAGTGGTCTATTTAAAAGACAACACAGAGAAAGGGAGCCCTGGGCACATTAACAGACTGGGCAGGACAAGGGCAAGAGGAGGGTGTATTGGTTTTATGTGGCAAGGTTTTGGTAGCGGGGGGGGGTTACAGGGGTGGCTCCTGTAAGAAGCTGCTGGAAGCTTCCCCTGTGTTCGAGAGAGAGCGAGCCTATACCAGCTGGCTCTAAGACGGACCCACCGCCGGCCAAGGCCGAGCCAATCAGTGATAGTGGTAACGCCTCTGTGATAACATTTTTAAGAAGGAAAAAAAGTTGGGACGCGGAAAACAGCCACCGGAGAGAGGAGGGAGAACATGTAAGAGAAACAAGCCTGCGGACACCAAGGTCAGTGTAGAAGGAGGGGGAGGAGATGCTCCAGGCGCCGGAGCGAAGATTCCCCTGCAGCCCGTGGTGAAGATCATAGTGAGGCAGGCTGTCCCCCTGCAGTCCACGGAGGTCCATGGTGGGGCAGATATCCACCTGCAGCCCGTGGAGGACCCCACGCCGGAGCAGGTGGGTTCCTGAAGGAGGCTTGACCCCGTGGGAACCCTGCGCTAGAGCAGGTTCCTGGCAGGACCTGCGGATCTGTGGAGAGAGGAGCCCACGGAGCAGGTTTTCTGGCAGGACTTGTGACCCCGTGGGGGACCCACGCTGGAGCAGTCTGTGCCTGAAGGACTGCACACCGTGGAAAGGACCCATGCTGGAGCAGTTCGTGAAGAACTGCAGCCCGTGGGAATGGCCCACGTTGGAGAAAGTTCGTGGAGGACTGTCTCCCGTGGGTGGGACCCCACGTTGGAGCAGGGGAAGAGTGTGATGAGCCCTCGCCCTGAGGAGGTGAAGCGGCAGAAAATAACATGTGATGACCGTAAACCCCATCCCTGTCCCCCTTGTGCCGCTGGGGGGGGCTTGGTGGAGAAATCCGGGAGTGAAGTTGTGCCCGGGAAGAAGGGAGGGGTGGAGGGAAGGTGTTCTGAGATTTCGTTTTATTTCTCATTTACCTTACTCTGGCTGATTTGTAATAAAAAGTGAGCTAATTTTCCCTAAGCTGAGTCTGTTTTGCCCGTGATGGTAATTAGTGAATGATCTCTCCTGTCCTTATCTCGACCCGCAAGTTTTTTGTTATATTTTTCTCTCCCCTGTCCAGCTGAGGATGCGGGAGTGATAGAACGGCTTTGGTGGGCACCTGGCGTCCAGCCAGGGTCAACCCATCACAGAGGGGATCCACCACATCTGAGCATAAGACTTCTGCCCCCTTTTTTCCAACAAGAACTTGGTGAAAGTCAACAATAGCCCCCCTCGCTCTGCAGCCTGGTTTGTCCAGACATCTGCAGAGGTTTTTCCGCTCCTTCTCTTGTGCTGTACTCTACTCGTAATATGTACATAAGCCCATGTATAAAACCTCTATACGACATGCATTTGGCTATGCTTTTTAGTCACATGCAACCACAATGCTGTACTAAGACAAAACTACATCTGATAACCATTAAACTTAAAATATTCCTCTAAAAAATATATGGCTCTGGGGTTAAAAAAAACCCCAATCAATCAAACCTTCACAGGTCATCCTTAAATATCAAAATCACAAGTGCATTAGAAATAAAGATTTGAACTTACTATTTGGACGTGAAGACATTCAAGATTAGAGACCCCAAAGGCAGAAGCAGGTTAACAGGAATGTTCCTAGCCGCGCACCTGAACATGCAGCCAAGCTGTTGTGTTTGCTGTTGCTGTTGGTAGGGAAACTCCAGGTGAGCTTGAGCTTCTGATCAATCCGTGACATGCTGGGTCAGCCCATGCCTCTGAACTACACTGTTTGCAGAAGGCTTTTTTTACTATTAGCATCAGAAAGAAGGCAAGGGCTGTCTCCCTTTGAAAGGGACTGACATATCAGTGAATGAAGAGACAGCAGAGCAAAACTAGTATAAACCTTAGGGGTGAGCAACCCTGCAAGAGCCCATTTTTAGCAAGACTGAAGTTTAAAGAGCTCTTCAATGGCTGTGACCCCTCACCACCAGGGACACCAAGGTATAACAGAAAGGGCTATGTTTTAGAGAAAGTGCTCCCCAACAAAAAGAACAACTTCCCTATTTAGAAAAGGGGAGGAAAAACCAAAACAAACATCACCATTGTTTCTATAACATCTTAATGATAATCCCAATGGACTAGATCCAGATTGTAAGGAATCAGCCTTAGTCTTACCTGCTGGCTCGTGCACTAAATATTCCATGTACATAACTGTCGGCTTGAGCCAGTGTATATTGGCCTCTTCAGATGAGAGAAAATTGGTGTCGGCAGCCTCCTGAGCACATTTTAATAATCAGCCTGATCATGGGTGCATGGCAGCTGCTCGATTGATGGTGTTAGACAGCGAATAAAGAAAGATGCCAGCAGTGCCCTCAGATCTGACATAACGAGGGAAACATCAGTCATTTGGCTAAAAGGCTCATAAAGGCTCCATCAGCTGTGACACAGGAGTCTGTCTTATGCAAAGCTAATGAGGAAATGTGGCAGTGTTAGCATTCTCTTTAGACAGTAACAAGTTGCGAGTGAGCTGCATTTTAGATGAAAAATCCAGTTGAAAACAGAGCAGTTTTCATGATCTCTGCCTAAATAATATGCTGATGTCTGGGAAAGGCTGTTAGAAATCAAAAGATTTTGAAAGGGTTTCAAGGGCAGCCATTCCCAATCACAGTAGCCTGTGTATTGATTCCCAGTTGATACCAGGTATATCGTACATAAGGCTTATCTCATCTGACTAGACTTTGACCATCCTCACCATGGATCTCAGACTCACATAAGCTGCTATTCCTCCCTTTAATGCCTTTAATGAACTACTGGGTGTCCAGTGGTCACCAGTTAGCAAGGTCTGGGCACAAACAGGGCTTTCTACTTGATCTATGCAGACCTGAATGGGAAGTAGTGAAAACACAGCTGCATAACCCTGTCCCACACTGGTGTGCTGCTTTACTCCTCTCAGGGCTTTGGAAGCAGTGGTTTGGAGTCATCTGAGAACAGTGCCCATCTCTAATATGTGAATATTTTAAAGCAGTCGTCCTCCAGGAGGGTGCAAGCAGCTAACCCTGCCTGTGTATTGAGTTGCAGATTCAGACTGTGAGAACAGTATACCCAGGAGCTGTCAGCAGGTTTGCTTTGGAGAGTAAGGTAACAGAAGGGAAGTGGGGAAGGAGAGACTCACAGATGAACTTTCACTTTCAGTCAAATTTCCATTTCTAACAACTTCTTCCATTTCACCTTCCTAGCATGTTGATATATTACACTAATTATAAAAATGACCTTCCCCCTTCTACATTTTTTCTTCCCTAGCACTGCTCCAGTTGATAGATTTACAGTCTAATGTTATTTCTGTGTATGCCATGAGAGCCATTCCAACAGCAACAGGGCATTATGAAAAAAAACAGTCAAAAGGTAATTAGAAATCTCGCTGAAATGTTATGTTTGTTACGTGAGGATTACAATGAATGATTCAATGAGCCTCAAAGTTCATCCTTAACATTGATAAGTGGGTTTCTGCCAAGAAACGCACAGCTGGTGACAGCAGGGATTCAGGGTTTGGGAGGGACACACACTTCTAAGGTGAAATTGGAGACAGGGATTAGAATCAGAGAAAACAAAGGAGGTCTTTATTCCTGGAAATGTTAAAGTCATTTTTCAGTGGCAAAGGAAATGCCATTTTTATAGCACATACCTAATCTTTCCCTTAGTTTTGATAGCAGATGTCTAGTTATATAGGTAGAAAGTGGGATTCCTGTGTTAGAACAAAGAAAATGGTCATCAGAGTTTCTGACTGCTCCTCAGTCGCAGTGGTACTGCATCATGTTGTGTTGTGGCCTTGGGCGTGCCACTTAAGTCTACCTGTACCTCTAGCTCCATGTTAATGTTAACAAAGCAACTAGAAAAATAAAATGATATTGTTAAGCAAGGTTAACTTGGTATACAAAGAGCTGTCAAAACAGAGATCCCAGCACGCCAGGGCTGCAGATGTGCAGAAGTTTCCCACAAGTCCTATCATCCTATTCCAGACTGTTCCTGCCTAAGTTACACTGCTAATTGCAATACTAATATACAACATAACCTGCCTGAAAAAGCAATCTGCTTAAATAACATCTTCTCCTAAGAGGTTGTGCCCAAGTACTCTCAATTGCTACAAGTAATGTTTCATTTTTCTTAGAGATCCATCTCAATTGATTTTTATCAGTCCTCTGAATGACCATTCACAACAAGTTTCAAAATAATACTCATGGACTATAGCTGCTATTAAGGTTAATTAATTAATGTTTCTGAAGACTGTTGAGATTCTTGAAGGAAAGGTTACACGCTGTGTATCAGTGCTTCACTGTATATTAGAGGAGAAAAAAAAGAAATGTTTTCTTATGAAAATTAATTCTCTGGCCTCCTTTTAGACCTCTGTGCTGTAAGTTAACTTTAACTGCTTTCTTTTTAGTAATGACTTACAGACCATAATACCTTTCCTGGGAAGAGACTTCAAAATTGCACCAGCACTTTGGAACACCCTGTCAGCATCAGAGAGTTACACTGCAAATAGTCTAAGTGCATAATTTTTTAACAATAGGGCTTTATTTCTGCTGAAAGTTAATATCACCGAGGTATTTCACTTTTATCTAGCTCCATTTGCACTTATATTTGCTTGGTAATGTGGCTTTGCCAAGTTATACTAATATAAATTATAGATTATTGTTTTGGGACACGTTCTTTTTTCAGCTTGTATTTTAGAGCTGCACAATTTGTATGTGGTATTCTTCTCAGTTTACTTGCTACAATGTATCTGGTATAACCACATTGCCATTTAGTATAATGTATTAGGTTAAGGGTATATAGTGCCTAGTTTGTGAGAAGCCAGTGAAATTTTCCTCAGAAATAAATGCATGCCCTAAAGCCATTTTTGCAAAATACTAAATGGTAAACAATTACAATGCTTATGCTAAGCTCCATGTTAACAGCTGCATGTATTACAGACTGACAGACCGAACATTGATACAGCAGTGTCTGTACAGAACGTATTTAAAACCATATTTCAAAGCCTGTAACATGCCAACATGCAAATTAATAAATTCTTCTTTCCAAATGTCACCGGCATGGTGATTTCCTGCCAGCCAGAGCGTCATTCTCCTGAAGCAGTAAAAGTAACACAGTCAATCTCCTCTGAATCCTATCTCCCCTGCTTCCTGCAGGGTCCCTGGGAGTTTATGATTCATATTCAGAAAGCTGTACGCAGTAGCCCTTTGGGGATATATATTAATGAAGAAATTTTCTCACGCCAGAGCTGCCTCTTTATTGGAGTACGAAGGGTACAGTCTGTTCTGAGCGGCTTTTTAATTTCTCATAATTAACCCTGCCAGAATTAACATCGGTGGCATCACTGACAGCAAATTAAAGAAGCCACATCAGCAGAGTTAAAGCTTTTTCTGTCTTCCCCTCTCCCTCCTCCCCTTTTCAGCCCCCCCCCATTTTGTGTGTGTTTAAAGAAGAAAGTTCTCAAAGTCTGTCAAGACGACTGTCCTGTCATTGCACTAAGAGCCCTGCTGGGATAGGTATGATTAGAGTATTTCAGACTTCCCTGCCGCTAATACCAACCTATTTCAGCTCTTAACTGGCCATGTGCCATGTAGATTTGTGGCAAAGATCCATGGTTTCAGTTTCTTTCACTCTATGAGGTACAGTGGTTCACCTGATCTCCACTGTGAGCTGATGGAACCAAGATCTAAAGCCCACTGCAGCATTCAGACAGTCTCTTCTACTGACAGTGTATTAAAAGACAGATCAGCTGTGCTTTGAGCCTCTTTAATCTAGCTTCATACCAGCCCCTTTTACACAATCCTGGACAGATGATGAAAACAGATTATGAACACCAAGATATCCAAACAAACACATTTTTTCTTCTGTTAAGCCACAAATAAATGTGTTAAGGTTTGATACTTCTGTGGCCACTTAAATGCAGAATTTCAGAGAAGGACAAAAGGGATGGACTATCAGTCTCCTACCTGATTTTCTCCACTGCACATCTGAGAGAACAGAGGGATCACAGAGAAAGCCCAACCCAGTGAGGCCATTATAAGAACTACAGTTCAAGCCCACCCACCCCACCCAAGTGCTCTGGGAATCAAGGCTCTAGAGGTCAAAACCTAGATTGGCTAACACAAATATTTTCCCCCTTGTTTGATCTTTTGGTGAAAACTGACAAATTATGAAGTTGAAATGTCTAACAAAGGCGAGGTATGATAAGACTGCGGCTGTTATGGTCACATGCGAAGCACCAGTGGATGAACTAAAAAACAGTGCTCTTTATTCATCTACCTACCAATTTCTGTGGAAATCATATTTATTGATCTTCTTATTCCCTCAGTCTAATCACAGCCTTTCTTTAGCAATGAATGAAACTAGTGATCATGATCACTCTGCTTTCTGCAGGAGAGAATCTAACCCCCCCACATCTTTCCATGGGATCATACCAGGAGATGATGATTTTAATAGCCCACAATGAGAATTTCCACTACTACCCCTGCTACTCTGCACTTGCTTCTTTTCACACTGCCTTCTTCCCAGGGGCCTGGCATTGCACCCTACTTAAAATTTCCAAGTGCTAAAACACCTGCCTGGACTTCAAAATGTCCCTGTAAAGAAAGATGCAAATTTGGCAGAATATGGTATGTGAAGTATCTTCCACCGATTACCTGGAGTGATGTTATTGTAACATGTCAATCTGAAAAAGCCCAAATCCACAAAGCCAATAAATGTTTTCAGAGATTTGATGGCTTAAGAACAAGAATAGGGATTTCCATCAATAGGGGGTAGAAGTCAGGGAGAACACAATAGTTACGAGCAAGCGTGTGACAGCTAACAGAGGTGCACACACACTTCCCTTGACAAACCACAGACTGCATTGTAAAACACTGCAGTTGGTGTAGCATTGGAAATATGCCAGTGCAACCAGAACGACGATACGCTTCTTGCATTGTCATCTGACTTGATAGGCACTGTTCGAACACAATTTGTGAGTAATTTTAGTTTGCCACAGAGACCACCAGAGGGTAAGAATCTGATTTACATTCAGTGGTCTGAAAGGTCACAGCAATGATGGTACTGCAGATTACTTGCAGATATGACAGCAGCATCAATTGTTTGAGACTACAACACTAAGCGTTTGTGTTGTGTCTCTGTATATAGAAATATATGTATAGTTTTGTGAGAAAGGAACTAAATAACTGCTAAATAACTTTCTGCATTAAAACCAGGAGACAACTGGATTTTTCCAAAAGTTGTCATTAAGATGACTTCTTCTATGACTAGGGAAGCATAACAACCCTGACTGGGAATGAGTTTAGGATAGTACTGGTACCATGAATGTATCAGTTCACAATGGAAGAAGGAAGGTATGTAGCACTAACGTACTGGAGTCCTACCTGAAAGGCAGCAGAAAATGAGGAGAGCCAAACATGCCCAGAAGACAAACTCTTTGGTTGGTTATAATTCCTACACGACCCAAGCTGCTTTTGTGGGAATGTCAGTTTGACTCATCAGTAAATTGTCTTGCATGCAGCTACAGTCCTGGACTATATTCTTGTCCCCCTTTAACTTCTCTAATCACTCTAAAGTCTGAAGGACACTCAACACTAACTAACACCCTGCGACTCTTCCTAGAAAACACTACAGTTGAGAAGATTATCAACTGCACGGGATTTCTGGGGTTGAGTTTTGGAAGTCCTCAGGCAATTATGAGACGTTTCCAATAGGCAGGAGATATTTACATATTTTTTTGAGTTGGTCCTCTTAATTTTATGACTATTTCCATCACTAACATACATCTTTTTAAAGGTCTACAGATGGACAACTTAGCTGGGAGTGCTGTAGCGTAATAAGCCAGGAAAGAGGGAATACACATGAAAAGGAACAGGCAAGCAGTGCTCAGAGCAACTGGGAAGGTATTTAGACCTTAGTGTAGAAAAATCTCTGAAGCCATTTGTTCTCTGTACGGCTGCAGTAAAAGAAAAAGCAACAAGGACACAGAGATGCATCAACAAAGGGCTGCAATACAAATCATAGGAAGTGAGATGGTTTCTCTAGTAACTACCTCACAACTGGAATTCTTGTCCAGTTTTAAGCATCACACAGCTAAGTTAGTTTTACTGTAGAGGGAGTGCAGCTTTAAAAACCTTGAACCACCTTGGATACTTAAAGATTTGTTGTCAAGACAGGCCAATATGACTGAATTTATTCTTTCTAGGAAAGAGATAACTTTGAAATGACTGAAGAAAAATATTTCATATTAGGAAAATTTTAAATACAGCACAGAGATGTGGGAGAGGGGGAGAACCGGTTCATTACCAGTTTAAATAAAAAAACAAACCAAAACTGTGGGCACCATTTCACATTTGGAAATAAAAAGCCAGTATCTGCTATCAGTGACAGCTATAAAACTCTCATTGACTTCAATGAAAGCTGCAAGTGTACATTTAATTGAGGAAACTGGATCACAAAATGTAAAGAAGAATCATTTTGCTTAGAGAGTAATGAATATGCCATATTATGCTGCCAAGTAATATTATCGCTACAAAGTCTCAATGAGTTTATGAAACAGATTGATATTTTTATTAGTAGAGAGTAGATTGAAAGAGAGCGACAAAACAAAATGAGGATGAAAAAAGGTAAAAGAAAGCAAGCTTACTGGGCCAACTGGCTGTTTCACGTCCATAAATTGCTAAGTGTATTTCTAATTAATTTCCCAATTCAAACAGACAGAAATAAAGAACAGAGGCTTTTGAGTGTGCCATGAACTCAGGAGAGACTCTGTAGACTTGGACAAATAATAGTATAAAATGGTTTATGAAACCTGAGGGTTTATGGTCTATAAATAACTTCCATGTATTTTTATTCTTTACACGTACAATATTACTGAGGACTGGATGATAGCTTTTCACTGCTGCCTGGTTGACTTCTTCCACATACACACCCAAGGTAATGACGATATTGATCCTGAAGAGACATTTTTTGAGACAGATAAAAAAGCCACACAACTGAACTAATAGAAAGGGCCTAGCAACTTAATGGTAAAGCTGTGGTCCTTAAGTGAATAGCAATTGGCTATACAGTTTAAAACCTACATCCTAATATCTTCAGGGGTCTGGGATGAAGAAGGGGAAAAAAAAAAAAAAAAAAAAAAGAGTAAGACGTCTAAAAGATGACCTATGGCAGTTTGTGCCTTTAACGGCCCTTTAGATAGCTACCATGTAAATTTTTAGGCATCCAAATATTATTTAAATCCCAAAATATATAAGATACATGTATTTGTCAGTGTAAACAAGAGACTTACTGAGAAAATGCTTCTGATCTTTAGGACTTACAGCATGGTCTTTTTTGGCTAAATGTGCAATTCAAAACATGCCTAATTCCTAAAATCCATATATGTGACACTGCCTGGGTTTCCATGACTACTGCTCTGAAAACCATATTAATTATTCAAGAGGTCCATGCCATTCTCCCTGCGTTCCATAAGGAATGCTGGGAAGCACTGTCTGCCTTTATAGAGCAATACAGATATTTAAAAGGACTGCATCGTTGGCTCTAAATACCACAGATATTTTCTTACAGCACTATGACATCTGCATGATAGGTCCCATAAATATTATTTAAACACTCCAGTACATCAGTAAAAAAAAACAAAACAAAACCCCCAAACCAGAAAAACTCTCCTCTTTGCTTTTTTTCTTCTATGTTTCAACAATCTTCAAAAAGGTGCTTTAATTCTAGTCTCTGTTTATCATCCTGATATAATCCTATTGTAAACAAAGTCAACTAGCTTTCATGCAGTAGGGATTAATCGCCTGTGTTTTTCTACAGGATATAGTTTCAAATTGTGAAACTTGCATTAAATCAAATTTCTCACATCAGCTGTGACTAAGCAGCTGTTTGCCATATCTGTTGATCTCTGTATATTTTAATAACCATAATCAGTGCAAGGAACATTCTTTACAGATAACATTATCAAAACACACTGTAACAAAGTAAGGAATGTCAGTGTTCAAGCAGTACATACCACCGCCGACGTCCTGTCACAGTGAAACGATCAGTGCCAATCACAGGAAAGCAGCACTAGCGCATTACGGGGCCAATTACTCAAAGGCAGAGAAGAAAGGAAAGTGGGCCAGATCCTCTTCTCAGTGGAAGCAAGACAATAGAGTTACCCCAGATTTATACCTGTGTGACTGAAAGCATAATCTGGCCCAGCATCAATCTTCCCGACACAGAGTCGCTTGGGATCTCAGATTGGCATAGATGTAATACTCAGACAGCCTTTATGGAAAAAGTTCACAGAATGTAAGAGAAAATGATAGCTTTTCTGCAGAATTTTGTAAGTCAAAACCACTATATAAAATGCCACTGCTGAGATATATTCTAGATCTCAATTAAATGCTCTATATTCCTTCCGTATTTTAGCTGCAAAGATAATAGTCTCTATTAACGGCTGTATGTTCAGGGAATATTTTTGTGTTAAAAAAAAAAAAAACACAAAAAACAAAAAAACAAAAACCACAATCTATTTATTTTTTCTTTCCAGAACCTCCAGGTTGCAGCCCTATTACATTCTCCAGTAAAACCTACAGAATATTTGAACATGCTGCTGACCTTTTACCTAAAGTGGGGATTTAAATGGTAAAGTGAATCTGAATTTCCCCAAAGCATGGATACAGTCTTCTTTTAGTCCTGTCACCACGTAAAAAAGGCAAGTGGACAACAGGGAACACAGAGCTCCAGATACAAAGCCTATCCAAGTCAGAACACCATGAACAGATTCCAGATTGACTATCCCTGAGCATGATCAAAGACACATTAGTAAACAAACCAAGAAGAGCAGAAATATTTTTAAGTCACAGAATCACGGGAACACACACTGTGCCTGCGCATGCCTCTCCCAATGTACTGTCTCTTTACAGTACTCCTCACACTCATAACATTTTAAAAGCTGGTCTGTACCCTGATGTGGGTCACAGTATAGCAGCAGTGCAGGAGCAGGACCCAGGACTGAGATGGCAGTTTTCTCTGATAATCTCCCACATCCTGTATCACCTATTTACCCTCTCTCAACATCTGACTCCTCTCCTAATGTTTGCCGGATGAAAATCTCTACCCCTCTGGCTATGCACTGCACCTAGCACAATCCTCATCCTTCCTCCATTTAGCTGGAACGTCAAGACACTGTTATAATACAGCTAATTTACTATTACCTACAATAATAATTTCCACTTGCCTATTTCCAGGGTTTGTTTGTGGTTTTTTTATCTTCCTCCCAAACACATTTCACTAACAGGGCACCATCATTACTATTATTATTTACTATTCAGATTGCAGCTCTAGCGCCCACAGTGCGCATTCTTTATTACTCCCAAGTTCTCACTTGCCATACAAAGTGCTCCATCCAAATACAGATAAAAAGTAATTTCCCCAAGAGCAAGGTGTGAACTGAGCATACTTAATTGTGCACTGTTATATCAACTGTATAATGTTGCAATAAAATTCCAAAACAATGTGATTAAAAATTATACCAAATGAGGATACCAAGGTGCCATAGCCAGTCAAAGCGCATTTATCCAATCTAAATTATATGCTAAGCAAATAAAATAAACATGCAATTTGCTAATTAAAGTGCACTCTTATGTATCCTGTAACCACCATAAATTATACAGCAACATTTAATTTTTTGACTGTTTAGCAACGTTTATGACTGCTTTACTAAATTAAACACAGAATGAAGGGGGCAAATTAGTAGGAAAGCACTGCTTTCCCCCTCCCATTTCCTTTTAGATTTATTTTTTCCATAGTTTTGTGGGGTTTTTTAATAATCACACCTTCCTATAACAGTATCTTAATTTTACTGTGGATCTTCTCCATTTTTACTTCCAAAATGTATGTTCTACCTGATTCAATGACAGCTATTTGCCTTTGCAAATTTTCTCCAGTAGGGAAGTCAGAGCATTTTGTTTATCTTATTTGAATAATCCTTTAATAATATTTTCATTATTATATAAGGCCCCACGTTTGGCTAATGACAAGAATGGTGGGGTTTTTCCTGTCAAGTAAGATGAAGATTTTCAATCCTTTCATTTCACCCAAAACAGACTGCCCAAATCACAAGCGGCAGCTGACTGGGTTCTAGTCAAAGCTGTGAGCCTTCCATCATCTGGAGTCAAACGCTGAAGGCATTCCAGGATTCCACTTGAGGGGAACTGTGAACAGTTGGGGTTTGTTTTCTTTTAAAATATAAGAAAAGTCTCAGACTCTCTGTTTGCCTGGCAACCAGGTCAGCTGTGTTTTAGACTTCTCAGAAACAATGTTTTAGCCCAGATTATGGTCAGGTAAAGAGAAGGGGGGCTGGAGGGGGTTGAAACCACTGTTCAATCCCTTACTCTACTCAATTGCTTCTCTGAAAACTACAATGGGATTAGTTATGGGATACGACTCTTATCACAGTTTCTCCCTTTCCCATTTTCCATACCTCTTCTTCCTTTTGCACTTGTATGAAAAGCAAAATACCAGTAATTAATAGAGTATGGACGCAAAGTGGTTTATTTTCATATTCATGCCCAATACGCAAAGATTAACATTCCTCAAAATTGTCCATCTATCTGAACTTTAGAGACCATCTATGAGTAATGTGCTCTTCTAAGTTAAAATGAGAGCATCAGACCACACAACAACCTTTGTAGTAGGCCAACGTTATCTCTAACAACAGAACTGAAATTAATGTTCAACGGTATGAGCATTGGAGCTGATGTTCTGTAGCCAACAGTTACCTGCAAACTCCCCCAAGCATTGTATACCACTGGTACACTAAACTCTCTAGAAATGTGGAGTTAATTACAAACTATTTAGCCTTCCTGGGTAGCAGTGCTGCTGAGACAGTTTGGCAGATTCTGACACATTCTGCATTCTAAAGAAATGCAAATCCAAACCAACACACAACTGTCAAGACAATGCAAGAGTCTTATGCAACTCTAAAGATGCTTAAGGGCAAGAAAATCTTTCAGTTGCAGCCCAGGATCACTCCAGGAAGCCCCAAATGGCTGTATCCAAACAGGGTACAGAAACTGCTAGTCACAGACTTCTTACAGAGGTCAAAGTGCTTTGCTGGAAATGTACAACATGAACATCCTAATGTCAGTAAATTCATCCAAAATTTAGAATCTTTGAAGAGCTGGTTTTTTTAGAATAATATATATGCTAGAAGAAATTCATCAGCAGATACTCTGCACAGAGCGAGGCTTCTGACAACACAGCAACTGAAGAACACTTTCTCCAAACTTTTTAGTTGCATTTTAGGATAATAATATTGTTTCATACATGTCTTCCTTTCACAGCAACTGAGATGAGTATATTTGTATTTTGTTGGTTACAGATCCCTTTTTAATTGGTATTACTTTGCTGGGAGGATCAGTGAGTTAGCTGATTTATGCACAGTGCTGTCCAATTTGTAGTTTTGCTGCAAGACCTTTTCCCTTAGAAATACTCCTAAATTCCTGTCTTCAATGAAAACTGCCTTGCACTAGAACAAGGCAATAGTTTTGCTACCTAATCTGCCTCCTGAAACCTTGCCTAAAGACAGCTCCTGCTTCATTGATAATTTATTTTTTGGAAAATGGGGGAAAAAATGCATTTATTTTCGTCTTTCGGACCATCCTTTTCCTAATTTTTCCTGCTGACTGGCATTTAATAATACTGCTTCTCAATGAACAGAAAGCATTAGATTCTCTTGAAAACAAAATGTTGCAATTTTTTTTTTTTTTTAAAAGTAATCTCTTTTTACACGTGTACAGAGATATGTTAGCTAGAAAATATCCATTATGCCGTGCCCGGGGGGGTGGGTGGGTGACACCATCTCTCAAACCTCTGCTTATGCCATGTGATGTAAAATAATTTTAAGTACTAGACAGAAACAGTCCCTGAAACCCTGCAGGTTTAAGGATGAATCATGTTTTCTGCTCTCTGAATTATGACTCCATCTGCTTTGATTTTTGGGAGTAGAACCAGATCTTGGACTAAGAAAGTTGATGCCAACAGCTTGTGTAGCCAGTGCCCATCAACAAGATGTGGTGGTTTTAAACTGAATGGCCCGTGTCAGTAACTATTGTTAGGCTAAACACTCCAATGCAGAGACACGATGTGCTAATTGAAAGGAAACAGCAGATGCATAATCCAGGGATTACAAAATGGATTTACTTAGCATAGGTGAGGTTCTAGACTCAGTAATAGTTGGTCCAGCTGTTTATCAAATTTAGCACATTTACATATGACCTTCTCCAATCCCTCTGCCCCTCCTGCCCGGCTGAGAAAAATCAATAGCGCTTTGTTGTAGGGTTATGAGAAATTCCAGAAGTGCAAGATAAGCTACTCTCTCGGTTCAACCCTAATAGCCAGTGGAGCTCAAGGGAACTCAAAATTACCAGTGCTATGGCTCACTATTTCTGTGTTGTTACGACTTAAGGATATTTTAATGCTGCAAAAAAATAGTTGCCATCATTTCCAAATTTCTGTCTGCAAGATATTTACATATCATGTCCTGAGAAGCCTTCCTATGAGGCCTGAACTCCTGGACAAATGGAAAAAGCCCCCTACCTTCTCCTTCTCCTTCTCCTCCTCCTCCTCCCAATATGTAACAGCAAACTTATTTTTAAAGTAAAATACAGTGGCAGAAAGTATTTTTAATTAGTTCCCAAATTATTTAAAGAGCCTATTTGATAGGAAAAAACATGACAAAGTTACAATACAATTCAAGCACCTTGTTTGTCGAGTGGGGTTCTTCTCTGGTTTACCATTGTAAAGCCAAAGAAACACCACAGGACTGAACTGTATTACACCAGATTTCCAGAAAATAAAGGACATCGCAGCCCTGCCTGTTGACCTCTGTGGGATTTTTGCCTAAGTGATTATTGCAAGATAAAGCCTTTTGACATAAAGAGGAATGAAACTGAATTGTAAAAGAAAAATGTGTAACAGAAAATGCAAGGCAATTATCTGATTACTAATAGGAAGAGGTACAGAGCCACGATGTATAATGTTCAAGGGATTATCCAGCTTTGAACAATGCTTGCTTAACAGCTGCTACCGAACTGTGGTTTGTGTACTTGGCAGAGAGTTTCATTAATGATAATCTACAGTGTTTACAGCCCATAGGCCTCTAAATATGTTAAGAACCTTTTTTATTTGTATTTTATAATCCTTTTCCCTTATGTTTTATGTTTTTCTTGATATTTTTGAGATCTGAGGAGGTTTATGTTTCAAAATGATTCATTCTGCTCTGACAACTGCAGAGCAAGATTGCAGTAAATGTTCCCTTGTTATCAAGACTATGTATTTATAAACAGAAAGGCAAACCATCTAAATTCATACCAGGGTTTGGATCACCACCAGCTAATACATTCAGATGCCAATATACAGTGCTCCATTGTTTACATGCGAAAGTAAATGTCAAACAGAGGTGTCTTTGCCAGTTACTAGATATTCCTCAGTCACTTCTTGGATCTGTCAGGTTGCAGCAAATTGAAACTGCCTTATTTTTGACATTGCATTTGACCTGAACTTCATTTAGAGGAATTCTGCAATTATTTTAAAGGTACAGTATTGATTAAGACCTAGATTTACTTTAGAATTTGGTTTTCACATGCTTTCCTTATCTGCTCTTTATGGCAACACTTTGGTGATATTAGGAAAACAGAATGTAATTAAGAATATAATTCTGTTGTGGAGGGGATTATGTACTATGTAGTATACTCGGAAGAAGATCATGATTCAAAAGCCAAGTCACCGAGTCCTGGCTGTAATTGTTTTGACACACAGTATTTCAGTGGCCACGATTCCACCATAATAAAACCAAAGGAGATTATTGCTTTAAAGCAATTAGCATAGTTAATTTTGACACAGGACGGCACACTTCTCCTGCAGTATTTTCCCCCTCTTTTGTCCTCTCCTTTTTAGCATCCGATTCGTGCAAGTTCCCGTTGCGGCTGGTTTGCCCGTCTCAGTGCTGCTCAGCTGCCGGGAGCCCTCCTGCCAGGCTGCACTCCCTGGGGGATGTGGCAGTGCAAAGAGCTCCCTTCACCCACAGCAGTATGAACCAGAAACTCTCAGCAATGTGTTATCCTCATTCCAGCTGGTATCACAGGGGCATGAACACCACATCTCAAGCCGCTAGAGGGTTTTTTTTTACACTGGCCCTCCAGTGCGCTGAGCTAGCCTCACTAAAATGTACACTTGAAAGAAATCCTCTCCCCTCCTGATCACTATTGGTTTCTATAGAAACAAGGAATCTCTGTTCTTCTCTAAATTTTTTTCCCCTAATGCTTTATGCAGTACTGTATGAAACCAATTCTTTTTTTAAATTTTTCTTTTTTTAGACTCCACAGCCCTCCATTTATAGCCTCATTCATCCAATTAAAGAACAATAGATTAGATAAAAAATGGGCATAGGGTTTAAATTTTAAGCAACTCAATCCTATGCATTAACTATCTGTGGTCAATCCATCTCTCCTGGGTCATTTTATGACTCAAGCATTTCAAAGTAAATACTTTAAAACAACGGTACATCACAAGAGTTAAAAGGGGTCAAGAGGATATTTACTTAACCACTAGTTGACTTTTTAACTTAGAAATATTTCAGCAGTTACTGTATTTAAATGAAATCCATCTCCTCAGCATCCCCATAAATTACTCTAAAACTCCAGGGTTCCCATCCACGTTGTGAGTCACCACCCCAATGCCTGCAACTTCTTATTATTTAGATAACTGTGATGTTTGCTTACTTTGTTATTGTGCCCTTCTCCAGAGACTGCATTTGCACAGGAATTGCTAAGGCTTGTAAATATTGTATCTGCCTTGTTGTAATCACTAGGCAAATACACTTGCACTCAGTCATATAAAAAAAACCTAAGAGCTGTTGAGCCATGAAAAATTTCTCTAACAGAGGTTTGACTTTAAAAAATTAGGGAAGAAAATCTTTACAACAAATAGACAAACAGAGACTATGCTGGCCAGAAGTGAAAGCAGTAATACAAAGATGTTATTTGGGATCTACTGTTCTCTCCTATCAGAGAAAAAGGAAGGAATAATCATTATTCACAATATGATGATGTAATATAATGCTTTTTTATGAAAACTTAACGGGCGCTCATTTTCAGTGTACATAAATAACTTTCTTTTATAGTCAACTCATATTTACTCACACGTTTACTTGGAAAGTTTAATATTCATGCACACACAAATCACTTACTGTAGGTAGTGAGTTGAACTAAACAGAATAGAGGTTGATTATATTAGGCAATTGCAGATGGGACCAAACTGATTCCTCATGCCATTCTAACACAGCAAAGCATCACACAGGACAGCTTCTGTCCAGTGAGTCTGAAGAAAGCATTCAGTACAAGTACTGGTTTTGCTACTGCTGCTACCACACCAGCACTGTCTGCTTATCAGCAAAGATGACAATGGGACAATCGTGGAGTTGCAATCTGTGAAGTGTTACTTGTTTTCTAATCCTATGTTAGCTTTGGTGCATTTTTGCTTTAAATGAATTAAAATCCTTCTGCAGGTGCTAAGAATATTATGAGAGTTGTAAACTGAACGAAGTGCTGTGTCAGATTCATCCCTACTTAAACTGTAAGTCAGCACACAATTCTTGTACCACTATATATAATATCATGACTTTCAGCATCATCTCTGAGTATCTAGCACAATAATATGTAGGATTGAAGTCACCTCAAAGCCCTTGGTGGGTCTGGTTAAGGCTTTTACTAAAAAAGATATTATTTCTCAGAAAGAGAAGGAAAAGAAAAAAGCACTTACGGTATTGTTTCTTTCAATAAATAACTTGTCTTTTTGGTTTTTTTAATCTTTTTTCTTGTTAGATTCAAGATGGCAGCACCAAATGCAAATCTCCTAATTCAGTGTAGAAGAATTGAATAGAGAAATATCCTAATGTTGTATTTTTTGCAAAACAGTTAGTCCCATCATAGAAACAGCTGTTAAATATTAATTGTTTTTCATTGTTAGAGATAACTTGTCCCATAACTAACGTATTTTCAATTTCTTAGAAAAATAATTACCAAGTGTTTGCTCCATGGGCACTAATCACACTAGAAGTCATCAATTTGCAGAGGTTTTGTTCCATTTTACCATAGAAAAATATTGTGTGTCTACAAAGAACCATTTTAAGCATCAAATTTCATTCCGCTTTGGAACGTTCACGCATTATGACAAAAAAGAAAAAAGCAAAGCCAAAAATCAAACAGACAAAAACCCCAACAGTCCCAGCACAAACTGGCACTCCTCAAAGGGTAACATGAGAAAAGATGTATATGACTGGATTGCTTATTCCAGCACTCAGTAGTCAATCAATGACACACTGCCAAAAAATTGTATGGTACCTACTATGCATTTTCGCTTTCTGTCTCTCCAGGGAGAAAGCGCTCTGTACAGCTTCATGCACAGAAACCTATTTTAAGGGATATATTGGTTAAAGAGAGGGCCTGAAAATTTCATGTCAAGAAGCAGGAGAAAAATGTGTGTCACAGCTAACTTTTACTGTCATACCTAGAAAGCATTTAATACATGCCAAACTCCATGTCAACAGACATTTGGTATAGAAGAGTGCATGGCTTACATTATTAACTAATTGTTAGTTCAGAAAAGCTCTGTGAAAGCAGGAAATCTCTCTCTGCCCACATTAGATTATACTGAGGCCTACTCGTCCCTAACATGGCGGTGGGGGAAGATAAGCCACCTTATTGAAATTATACAACTTCTAGAAGGGAAAGAGGAAAACCCAAACAACGCATCCTTTACAAGCAGATACTCTTTATTTTGCTAACAGCAGAATGTGCCTTCATTCTTTACCTCATTCTCTGTTTACCCTACATATAACTCCAGGTCCCACTTGCATGTGGCCATTTCCAGCTCTCCTGAACACAGTTAACTGAACCCACTGCCTATTTGCTGTGGCTGCTATTACGAGATTATGTAGCAAAACAAGAATATCCAGTTGTTGGTCATTGATTTATCTATAAAACAGTAACTGTAAAAATGATAGAAGAGGTTCTGTACTAGACAGTCTTGTGAAACAGTTTATTACTTAAGCATTAATGACCCGTTTAGAGGTCTTTACTGGTCAGGTAATGACCAGCTAAAGGAGTTAAGGGCCCGAGGCAAAGCACTCTAATAAAACCCTGCATACAGCATGTGTTTGGTTCCTCCAAATTCTATTAGGAAAGAGAAGCGTAAAGGGTAATGAAAGACATGTCCAAGAGGCACTCATATCAGCCCTCTCATTTTATATTTGGCATAACACACATGGCCTTATTCCAGCGGCACAAATCATTCCTTGTTTATACTACCACCTATCACGGAGAAGAGCAGTAACTACAGCTGAAAATGGCCAGTCATGATGTTAAGGACCCTGTTGCTTTGGGCAAATAAACCTTCCTCCAACTGAAGGAACTGGTCCTGCTATTTGAACACCCAGTATCCTTTGCACCTACAGAGATCATATGCTCAAAAGAAAAAGAAAGGATCCAATATGCTGCCAGGCATCTCAGTCAGTCCTGCCAATCCTAAATCCTACTCTTGTAGCATTAAGGGTGGAGGGATTAAGTGTCTTCTGTATTCCTATGCAATTCTACTTGAATGTGAATGTCCAGTTGCTTTTTACAGTTTGCATTATGAGGAAAGACATATTAAAACAGGAGTTTAATATTGAGATCTATACTCTAAGACTGAGACAGAACAGCTGTATATATATACACTTGCCAGTAAATTAGAAGCCAAGGGTTGGAGCAGTACCCGGGGCCTCACTCTTGGCTTCAGAGGCAGGTAAAACACTCAGGCCCACATAACCGCATCTCGCTATTACAGCCCCACAGCATCATTGATTTTGGTCCTGATTTACAGCATCATTTGTTCTTGATAAGAGCCACTTGCCAGCACTACTCAGAAAAAAGTAAAACACAATCTAAGAGTGGAAATTAGAAAGGAGAGAGGATAAGAGACTAAGAACTGCTAGAAAAATGTGCAGATTCCTGTATTTGCAGGATGAGACGTTCTAGGTACAAGCGAGTTTATTTGCTCAGCATTTATTACTGTCTCATCAACAATAAAATGAGGATAAAGACCATTCTGATGACTTAGTCAAAAAGTTACTTAATTACACTGTCGCTTCTATGACTATACTGTATTTTGAGTGTTTATTTTAAAAACCACTCTGCAGTGTTTACATGACTAATTGTAATAGCTTGTTTAGAGTATTTCCAATTTTTTGTGTAAACAGCCTTTTAAGCCATGTTCAAGGCTTATTTCAGACCTTAACAATCCTTCAGAGCCATTGCAGCTAATCATATAAATACACATTAAGCCAAATTTAAGTTTAACTCATGTACTGAGTAGAAAAATGGTGGCTTCATACTTACACCTTCCAATTTTCAAGGTCACATATCTCAGTGCTTTATATCAGACCATCTGAAGTGGTCACAACACAGTCTAGGCATTTACTGAAATTAAATTTTCCATCAAAAGTGGGCAGAGCAGAAAACATACACAATATTAAATAGATACTATTACTTCTACAGCTATCCACTTTGAAGGGCTAAGGATACAAAAATAAAATTCAAGCCCTGACTAAAAGTTGATTCTGTACATGCAGCACAAAGCCTGAATTCAAACCTGAAGATTTATTCATTTTTTAGAGCCAAATTATAAACTTTTGCAACACAGGGTTAACAGCAAAAGTGCTGACACAACAGTAAGCATATAGTGGCGCCTGCAAGCAGCGCTATAATTAATCTAAGTGTACTGTCATTACACTAAACGCTGCTTCTGCAGGATCACTCCAAATCATGAAGCGCTTTCTCTCTTTCTCAGATAACATGCAGTTTATTTCCAATCATGTACGTTTCCAGTCGTGGCATGATTTGCTAAAGGAACATTAGGTCTTGAAGCAATATCTTAATCAAATCAGAATTTTCTTCTGTAAAACAAATCTTTAGCTTTTGGAGAATTAGTAACATCTAGTGCCTTAGGATAGAGATGTGAAACTGTGAGCTGAAAAATGCACTGCTGGAGACCATACTCAGCCTCCTTGCTTCTAGCCATTTACAAGTACATCTATCTAACCACCTACCTACACACCTACACTTTATATGGTCATAAACCACCAATGCAATATCTAAATTATACCCTGAAAACTCCAGGTTTGAAATGGGTTGTATGAAAATTCACCTCATGTGGTTTATTCATTTCTGCAAGAATAGAAGGCTCTGATTCCTTTTGGATGGAACTCATTTAAACAAAGCCCAACAGCAAACACCCATAAATTAAAGCATTATTGGTATTTATGCAGAGATACACCTAAACTGAGTGAATTCTGTGTAAAGGCTTAAAAAAGGAAAGAAGTAGAATCTCGCATATAAAACGCTAACTGCCTTTACAAAGTTATTAAGTAGTTTGTGAATTAATACTCTGAAATACATACTACGAGGGAAGAAAAAATCATATCCTGTCTGGAAACATGTTTATTCACATGCATTTAAGATTTTTCCCCTACTGCCTCCCACATTCACTGAAGTCACACTGCCTTAATAAACTAAGAAAATATGGGAACAGAATGAATTTAAGTATTTCACTATATCTATCTGAAATTGGTAATTTATAATGGATAGACATCTATCCAGAATATATGCACTTTACTTCAATGTAAGCTATATTTGAAGCAATTGTCTGCTTCAGGAACTTTATGACCAAGCTACTATGATTGTGTTTACAGAATTAAAATATATATACCAGAATTACCCATTCTTTTCTTTTGATATGCAGGTCATTGATTAAAGACCAATTGGGATTCTACAACAGGAATTCTATAATAGCAACATTAACACAGAATTGGTATGCTATATTAATGTAAACCACTTTGTAAAACTGTTAAGACTCTTCAGTGTAGTGCTGGGTGAATTCATATACAGAAACTCAAAAAAATACACAGTAAAAGTCAATGGCAAGCTTAGAAGCCATGGCCACTGGGCCAGCAGAGACCACTGAGTTATACAGCATCTTCACCCTTTGCGAACAGCTGAGTTGCAACAGTGAGAATTAGACAAAACATGTTCAGAACAACATGTGTTTAAAAGACACTAACACCATCAAGCAGATGCAGCATAATCATTCATGCTAAGGCTATTGTGGTGCAAAGTCAAGTTATGTTTTTCCACCAATAAATGTATTTCATCTAGTAAACAAAGAATACCACAGTACACATACATACACATATATACTCAGAGAAGCCACAAAACATGCCTGATGATTACTCTACATTTCAAGAGTGAATAATAATTACAGACATATGATCCTAGCCTACAGTGTGTCAAAACCTAGAGCAAAGTAATATTAACAAAGTAATCATACTTATTCTTTCATATCTAAAGATGGCAGTCCACAAACATTTTAATTTAGCAGTCATTTTGCTCCCCTCCTTGTGTTGGCAGTGGCATTCATGCAACTGCACAGGCAGATAGACCAGGAAATTAATCTGGCTGCAAAGTAATTTCCCTCCCTTCCATTCCCCACCCCACCCACCCCCCAAAAAATAAAAGGAGAAAATGCTTTCAGCAGGATCATTTGCTTGATCTGATGCACAACATGACATCCTAAAAGCCAGTACCAGCACAAGGCAGACAGAACAAATGCATAACTGGGGTAAGACTGGAAGGCAGGACAGCATTTGTCCTGGCAGCCTGTGTGTGTGTCATATTTTTAAACTGAATGAAGAAACACACCTACTATCAATTGACAGTGTCCAGGCTGAGGATATTTTACAGATGCTTAAAAAAATATTCAAGATTCATTATCTCCTTGTCTTTTCAAGCTTTCCAATTCTCACCTTTAGAAATCCAAACTACCTCTGGCTCAGATAACCACGTATAAAACATACCACTGTAACAACTAACAACATTACCATGTCCTCTGTGCCAGGAAGCAGTAGCACATCAGGCTATTACTATACAACTGGAATGGCCAAACTACGCCAGCTCTGTTATAGCCTGTAAGCATACCTGTAATAAGGAAAATTAACTTAAATAACATCCACAGAACATGCTCATGGAGTCCACCAATTTACTCGGTGGGATAATTCCCTGAAGTACAGAGATTGCCAGAAAGCAGCTGAGGAAGAACATCTCAGGCCAATGTCCTAAAATATTCAGAAAAGAGGTGACCAAGGGTGCACTGTCCCCTGTTGACTGAAGAAAGACATCAGCACTAAGAGAGAAGGCAGTTAAACTGTGTGGCAGGTCATATTCCACTGATAGCCACACCTGGCTAACCTTCCACATCACCATGTCACAAGTATGCCTGAGAGCACAGATGAGCGCAGCAGGTTTTGGGAGGCAGAGACAGGTTCTCAGCTACTGCCTCCACATATACTTAATCCACCTTCACATTTTTAACATCCCTTCCTCAGCAGCGTGAAAGATCTGCTAAAACCAAAAGCAGCAAATGACACTAGGAAGCCACTAGTGCTTCAGATGCAAAGCACCCCACCATGCTGTGGAAGTCATGGTCACATAGATCCTGCTGAACCTCACAGGCAATGCATACATACACTCCAGTGTTAGAACAGCAGCTCACATCTGTCAGTCAAGACTAGAAGTACTGATCCTGGTTATTTTGTCCAATTTTTACCTGCTAGAAAACATATAAGGACTTCAGACCAAAGACCCAACCAACCCCCTTCAGGTGAATGAATCCCAGGCCACAAGGCTATAGGATCAGACTTACTTCTGGTACTGTGACTGCTGCATTTTCGGTCGTGTTGTAGCTCATCTTCAGGCAGGTGCATAGAGGCTGGTTTCTCCAGGATACCCTCTCCCAGGTGAGAGCAGCAGGGTCTGCCCCCCCTCAGGGTGCTGAGAGCCCCAAAGTCATGCTTTCTCTGCCACCAGATTATTACAGAAAAGCCACAAAGTACTATTAACGCAGAAACATCTTGTTGAGGGTTTTGCTAGTTTTAAAGAAACAAGATGGGCTCAGATATCTCGCATCAGAAGAGGGCTGTAGGCACCAGACCATTAGTGGGCAGATACAACCCTGAGTCAGAGCCTTATGCCAGCCCTAAAAGGCAGGAGCTTAGACATCACTGTGGATCTTGCATTTGCTAGTGGCTAAATCTAGTGATTAGTCAGCACCAAGAGCTGCTGAATCACTCTTCAAAGGCACCTATCTCCTTGCTTACATCAGCTGGGCAGCCACCACACTTAAATAGTCTGGGCTGTCCATCTGTGGCCAGCACCCTTTTTACTAAGCTTGCGCAATGCCTAAACTATGGTACATAAGTCTGATCCCTGACCTGCTACAATACACTTGCTAATAAAATAAATAATATTGATGTGCATAACAAAAAGATGCATAAAATTTTGTATTAGTTGGTCCTATAATTTTTCTGATAAAATAATTTGAAATGTAATGCAATATTTATCTTCTGTCTTAACAATCATGAATATATTTAAACATCTTCTAAAGTTCTTCTCAATTCAAATTCTCTCTCTCGTTAATTGTTTGGGTATTAATTATTTTGGATTAAATGAATGTAGGCACTGATATTCATAGAAGACAAATGATGTACTAAGCAGATGAGACAATTAGCATGAATTACTTCAATAAACCCAGACTCCCCCAAATCTCTTCATCATTAAAAATTGCCTTTGATTAAAAAAACAAAAAACAAAAAACAAAAAAAGAACAAAAAAACCAACACCCCCCCCCCCCAAGATTAATATCATATTTTATTACTGTGATTCTTTAACATTTTTACTGACCGTGACAGACTTCACCTGGCTAAATCTGAATTCTGTCAACTCTCATCGTAACAAAACCCAGTCTTAGAGATAAGGTGCTCTCCACAGGGGCCAAACAAAAGCAAATCAATATTTCCTAGCTAAAAGACAATCTTTGAGTCAAGATCTGTGTGAGGAAAATCTTTAGCCAATTCTTAGAGGAAACTAACTACTTAGAAATACATAATAAGCAATTAAACTTATTGCTTCAGAATTTAACAGGAGTTTTAAAAACAGTTGCAATTATTTTCTCACTCTAGTGGATGAAAATTAAGTGTTAGCAGCACTTAAAAATGATGTATGCAACAGAAAATATTTGTGAAATAAAACAGAAAAACTAATGAAGTAAAACTTCTGCTCCTCAGTGATAAAACTGAACAAAAGGCATATTGGTGTACAGTGGCGTTGTCCATGACAGAATTTTGATATTGTTCTAATATCCACTTTGACAGAAAATGGCTGTTAAGCCCTGTGTAAAGAATATCTTTGAAAATTTTCTTCTTTTTTGTTTCCTTTTTATATCTAAAATCAATTAAGCAATAATTAAGAATTGATTTTTGAATGCTTAATCCTGCACATTTGTGAAAATTTTTGTTTTTTAAGTTGGGGTTTGGTTTTGTTGGTTTTTGGTTTTGGTTTTTGGTTTTTTTTTTGCTTCCAGGGAGACTTAAATATCATTGAACAAAATCCTCAGGACTTTTTTTACCAAACAGTGGGATTTATAACAGAGAGGCAAATCCTACTCTCCTTATTTAGAGAAGTGCTCCTATCGAAGTCAACGACACTGCAGCATGCTTTAAAAGCAACAGAGCTTACACTGTATCACCCACTGGAGTCAACAGGAGAGCCAGGAGGATGATAAACAGAGCTATGTTTCAGAAGTACTTTAACACCTAAACAGAGACAAATTAGAAACACTTAAGGGAGGTGTGTATAAGTGAGGTTAATACAATTCCACGGAATGTCGCAGTTCAGTTCAGATCTCCAATCTGTCCACTCACAGTGTGGCAAAAAGTCAATATATGTATTTCAAGAACTATCAGTAACCTCCCCACTAAATCCTGGTTGTACCACGAATATGGGAGTCTTCCAAAAGATGCAGGTTACATCAAATAAACAGAAACATCTAATATGTCTGTACTTGAAGGCTGTGAGAAGGACCTCATCTGACCACGAGAGGGAGAATTGAATCATACACATTGTTTATTCACATATATTTCCATCTCAAACCAAGCTCACAAGCAGTGCATTTTTTAAGTTCAGTACACTCGGGGGACCCACCCCACAGCACTGAAATACCTGACTACACATGCTTAAGGGAGGGGGAAACAAAACCAAATCCCAGAACCTCTCTTTTATCGAGGGATGTTGAAGCATAGTCAGGAATGGTGGGGTCACCAGGGACACACCATTTGAAGACAAGCAAGGTCTGAGTTTTCATAAGGATCTTAGGAAAGGCTCGGGAAAGCTATAACTGAGATTTTTTCAGATTCAGCTGTGCTTTGTGTTTTTCATCTCATAGTAAGATACTGGTGTACACTCTTGGGGCTACCTATTTCTGTAGTCCCGCTTCACATGTGTCACTGGTGCTCCAAAGTCTGTATGGGCGGCTGGCTAATTTTGACATAGGCTTTTAGACACTGGGTTTAGCTTCTAACACTTCTGCTAGTTTGGATTTTGCCTACTAAAAAGTCTCCTACTGCTCATATGGAAGATGGCAATAATTATGACCAGAGCCCCCCAAAAATTTAGAAGGTCCCGATGACAGAGTATTTTCCATGAAGAACACGGGACACTGAAACCTGATCTTTTCTTCAAGTCTGCAGACCCAGAGTTTGCTGATAACCCCTTTCAGGCCCACTGCAAAGTTCATTTGGGTTTTGGCCACTGGGGAAGTCACAGACTGAGGGATGTATGAGGCTATCGTGAGAGGTTTATGTTTATTACATTTATTGCTGCTGATAGCAATAAGTAAGAGCAGTCCCCGCTGTACAGGACTTTGCAGATCTGCAATAAGTTCTTATGTTCTGGTTGCGTTTCAGTGCTTGGAGAAGTGCAGCGTAATGGAAGTAAATAAATAAATTGCAACATGTGGGCTTTTTCACCCAGCTTCAAAACACAGTCCTATTCCTCATTTTTCAGGATCAACCATTACTCATGCTCACTCCTGAGGATTGGCTTTATTTACAAAAGAACTCATAACCATATGACATAAAGTCTGTCTCAAAGCCTCCCTATGTTATTTGTGACTGGAATAATCACAGACCATTTATGAGAAATTTGAGGCAGTATTAAGTATAGAGCATATTTTGGTTGGTGGCCAGGATGCCTGGACCTTTTACTGTACTCAAATATATTATGCTAATCTCCAGCCAGTGAAAGGAGATGGGAAGAAAGCTCTGTTCAAGCAAAGAACATCAGAGCAGATGTGACTGGGTCCCAAACCTTACTTGTCAGCAGATAGATCTGGAAACCTCATCCCAAACCAACATTAGTTTCTTGATCTACTGATGTGTAATGAACACCTACTGATCTCATCATCAAAACAACAATACATGATTTACATTCTGCTGCTTCTGAGGCACACAGTTATTTTTCTCCCTTGGATTTTGAATTCCTTTTTCTTTTCAGAACATGGCTAAAATCTAATCCTACATATGGAAGCTACTTACAAAAGCCAGCTTGTATCTGACATGCAACAGCAATACGGGAACACCTGAGCCACATTTACTATGCCATTGCAGCTGCAACAAAATTAATGAGCTGACCTATCCGAGAAGGGACTCAAAACAAACTTTTCCTCCACAATAGCAAAAGCTTTGTTCAGAAATAGGTCTATTTAGATTATTTCATATTATAAAGTTATATATACTTAAACATAGGAGAGAACATTTTGAAATCTAAGACACAGAAAACCAACTGCTGTTAAATTACTATGCCACAGCTGTACTGAACCTAGGAAAACCACAGCTCACCGGTCCATTTTCCAAGTGTGTGGAGAAACCAGCTGCAACTACGTCATCCTGTGTGATGCTGCAAGGAAGCATCTCTAAGAACATACAGGTATACTGTACACATGTGACAATATACATGCCATGCACCATGCATTTATGTATACATAATGCATATATATCTCCTGTATTATCATACAGCATATAAACAATAGCAGCACCTACAAAGGTGTGTATGTATACAATATATGCACACCTATACAAGAGTTCTCTAAAGCCCAAGAACTCTCCCTAGCACACACTCGGGACTTGTTTATGGGCAGTGTATCCTAGATAAATGTACAGAATGCACTCAACAGTGGCAGTGCCCATATGTCCCCAAAGCTACTGGGTAGGGCAGGGCAGTGGGACTGGCATGTCTTCCCTGTCCCTGCATGCAACACAACCACCACTCCACTTCCCAGCTCAAAGGGTTTGCTCACAGGCAAAAGGGGAAAGGTCCTGTCCTGAAAGACTGCCAGCACCGACACAGCAGAATCAGTTTATTTAGGTGGGTACTTTTTGGAAGCTCAAAAATCTGCAAAGAAGTTTTAGTGGGTTTTGCAAGTCCTGCTGAAAGCAGAAGTTCTCAATGGACCAGTAAAGCCAGCCAGTGATGCTAGAAAATACCGATGCCAGCAATTCTCATAAGCAGGTTAACCTTTAATGGTGCAACTACTATCCCTGGTGTCACTAACTGCTTCATCCTGAGGGTAATTGACTCCAGGGGAAAACAAAAGAGGGGATTTTGTTTTGTTTTGACAAATCCACTGCAAGGCACCACACTAAGGTGCCAAAGGCTACTTTGTATTTACAACACTGATGATACGCACAACTCAGAAGTTTCCTGACCTCAAGTACAAACACAACATGAAAGGTGATATATCAAACTGACACTATCACAGCTAGGAAAAAAAAAAAAAAAAAAGAAAGAAAGGAAAAACACCTCAGATTTATACCAGGCTTGCCTGCCTAGCATAAATACTAACATCAAGCTATGCAGGCTTTGTTATATTGCTGCTTAAAAGTTCTGTGATACAGCACAAGGGCAAAACAGTCCAGAACCAAATAGAAAGTGTTTCCAAACATAAAATTATAAGAAGAGGAGGAACAAATCTGATGAACCTGGTAAGTTCACAGAAGCAACAGCACATTCAGGCCTCCATTACCCTCCCTTCATCTCTGTGCCTCATCTTACCTCCAACCTGCAGGCTGTCAGCACCCCTATATTTAGTTCCTACACCTTTTTTTCCACCATACCCTTGTGCATGTGTGAGCCCTATCCCTGGAATGGTTTCAAAGGATTTCAAGCAAGCCCTTAAAACATGCACCTTCCAGAAAGTATCTGAACTCCAGGCTTTTTTTAATTGAGGCATTAATAAAACCACTCTTAGAAAGCCCAAAATGAAACAGGCTTTTTTTCCCCAAAAAAAGTTCCTGTTGGTTACCTGGAATCAAACAGAGTGTTCCCATACTCAGATTTGAGGTCACCTCCTCTGCACCTTTGGGGTATTTAATTGTTAGGAAAGAGCACTCATCCATTTTGAGCTGTATCTCAATCAATTCCAACAGCACAGGCCAAAAGCTGCTTACTGTGCTCCAGGACGCTCCAGTACAACTAAGGCTAAAAGGAATTCTTTTTTTTTTTTAATAAGAAAGTAGAGATAGATAAAAATAGCACTCCGTAGTATCTAAATGAAAATAATAATGAAAAAGAATAAGAAGATTTTGCAGCTGTAATTGTACGTAATGTCTGAATGACCCATTAGAGATGTTAAAATAAGTCAGTCACTTTACAAAAGATAAAATAAAAGCATTGATCATAAGTGGGTATATCATAAAAGCAGACATTTATAAAAAAGTTTTCTGGTGCTTTCTATATCCTTTCACACAAAATAGACTAATCATGAATATTTTGAAAATATTAATGTTGGTAACATGGAGGTAGTATTGCATTTCCTCCAAAGAACATACATTTGAATATCAGAATTTATAATATGAGCTCTGTATCGTAATTTAATTTAACCATGAAACCAATTTCTGCCTTCAACACTTTATGTTTTACGGTATGAAACAGAACATTATTTGCTGTAATGTAGTTTATTTAACCTTAACCTGATGTGGTGCAACAGTGAATACAGATACACTCAAAATGTTAATAATATGACACGCTGAGCTGATTAAAATTTCAATTGTGTTTCCTCCATCTCCTTTGGAAAGTTAATGAATTAATGAATCTTTAAAGGACAGTCAGGGAGGCCTTAAAAAGAAGATGCCTTTTTGAGTAAGGAGAGAAAGTGGCAGATTACAACTTAATGGCTTCAGAATAATGGTAATTTCCCTATTTTCTTCACTTGCCTTAGCTCAGCTAATGGCTTCATTAGTGTCCACACTCTCAAACGAATAATAGAGGACCATGTCACATCCATCTTAGTCACATCACAATAAAACCGTTAAATACAATTCAGCTACCTGCCTTCTGCCAGTCTGCTACGAGGCAGAATTAGCAGCACAATCAATACAGAATCCTGTTATTAGATTCTTTTTCTTTTAAAAAAGAAGCATATCATCAGGTATAATCATGCATTGCTATTTAACTGTAGTGCAAATTTTATGCTGATAACTAGAATTACTCAGAAAGGACATAAAATGAAGGGAAAAAAATTCTGCTTACTTTACACCTATTGATCAAAAACCCCCCAAATTCCAGTTCTTTATTTGATAAAATTGATGGATTACCTCAAAGTCAGCAAAGATATGTCAAATTCTTCCTGACATCCCCTATACCAAATCATTTCACAAGCCGGTCTAATTAAGCAGCTAAAAACCTCCTTGGCTTTAGCTACCTCTATCTTGGGAGAAGAGATTCCATTCAACCAATTAAAATTTTTGGAACAAATTCAGTGTAACTGAATATAGCTCCATCAAAAGGTATGAAGACTGATGCAACAAGTTCACAAACTGATCTTAGAACTGTAAAAACAAATGGGAATTATGACCTTTTAAATACTTTAAATGCTTTTAATTTTCAAAGGAGTTGAATTTCAATTACTTTGTGATCATTAGTTTTAAACCGGATTTAAGCAGCATTGTTCTTTTTTACTCATTATACGGTCTGGCTACTCTGTGCAACATGAAATCTCCGTTCAAGCATATTTTTCTCATTATATACATATTTTGTACAAGAAACAACATGCAGGCTCTTTAACAATAGTGGTTGAAACATGCATGCTTGGCAAAATCCAACGCCCAAGTACTATTATCCTCTACTCACTATCTGTAGAAACCAAAGGAGCAAGCTCCAACTTCTACCTAGCTGAACTGCAGCTGGCAGCAACACACAAGTAATAGGAGGAGGAAAATGGCCCATTTAATATATAAGGAAAATCTCAAATGCTTCAGGCAAAATTCTGTTCTCAGATCCATACCACAGATCCTGACTCCAGTGCTCTGCCCTTTCTTGACCTGAGTATGTAACGCTACCAGAAGCTGCTATGGACATGTAGAGGCAGAGGTTTATTGGATCATACCAATCTAGGCAGGATTTTGCACAAAAGGATTCCTGGACTGATTCCCCAGTTCTCTACATAACCCTGCTGTAACCACATCCAGCTGACGTCCAGGAAGAAACTGCTTTGTAAATCTTAGAATACACGACGTGCCGGGCATCTGCACTTGTCAGCTGAATAAATTTTTCTGACAACATAAATCTGATCCCACTGAGAAACCTTTTTTAAAATACATTATTGACTAAAAATATTTATATGCAGCACTTTTCCTGTTAGCAAAGGTAATATATTAACTGCTTTGCCATTACTGCAAGTAACTTTAGGCCTAAGAGAAAATATTTCTGTATGCGTGCTATATATCCATTTTGAATTAAAACATGATGCCGATATTATACTAAATCACAGCTGAAGTCTCAGTCTTAAACAGATCTTGAGTGACACCTGCATTCTAATTTTTTATGAGCAGTTTGTCAATGATGAGACCTTAATGAGAAGTACTGCTTTCAAAATATGTAGCTACAGGTAAACATGAAATATCCTCTTTTCATACTGTGACTGTTTATCATTTTAATTCTTAGTTGTTGTTTTACAAAGGATTAAGTGAATTCCAACAGACAGACAGCAGGGGCACAGAAGACCACCTACTTCTTGTCTACCTTAGGATACTAAAACCTTACGTATAAAAATAAACTCATACAACAGCCACAAATCAAAATCTCTCAGAGTCGGGCTACCATTGTATTTCTCAGAAGACTAGTCCATAGCTCACTGTGGAAGGATTTACTTCCAATGTCCACGTATACAATCTTGGCCTAAGCAAATTCCCATCAGAATGGAAGAGTAAATCTCCACAAAAACACTGGCCTGTTAGACCTCAGAATTTACTTAAAGACATCATGGTAGACCCCAACTTTCTATTATACATATGCCCATTAGGGCCCTAATTAACACTATGACTGGGCACAGAGGGCTTCATCTACAAACAGGGCAAAACCAATCGGTCATAACCAAGATGCTGTTACAGCATCAGCATTACAGCATACCAAGCACAGGAAAATCCAGATGCGACATTTGTTATTTGACATCAAATGGTCACAGTATTGCCTATGCGTTTTTTAAAAAATTTAACTTTGAACACATCATTGAAACAGAATATTTTTAAAAAAGCAGTAATTTTAACATTTACTTTTATAGGCACCATTAGGAGTTCCAACTAAACTTTTTTCTGCTCACTGCCCCTTTAAGATTGCTGCATCACCCTCTCTTTTGCTTAATTGCCCGTAGGAAGAATATCTTACTGCAAGGTAAAAGATGCAGGAGGGAGATTACTATTTGTAGGTAAGTTAGGGAAAAAAGATGCATTTACAACTTTCCTGCTTAAACTACCACACAAACCAGTTTTACATAGAATACAGGTCCCCTCAGACTAAGCTTGCTTAGCATGCAAGTACACTATCTGCCTAAACTCTGCTTTTCCGATTAAAGTTTTGTATTTAATTAAAATTGTCTTTAATTAAAATGCAAATATTCTAGGACTTTAACAATAAATTGTTTACACTAGACTGAGAAACAGCCCTCAAAGGCTTTGGGAAAAAAAATAGTTTCAATTGCAAGCTGTATATTCAAACTTCACTGCTCAGTGAAAATGGGTAAAGATCCTTTTTTCTCCTATTGGCCTAATCTTTTTCAAACAAATGGGAAGATATCCCAATTTGTATCTAGAATTCACATAGAAAACAATTCCCAAAGTTACTGGCTGTTGAGCAAGTAATTAGGCCAGTTCAAAACATCTTTTGTATTTGAAACAATTCCTTTAGCCAATTTTGCTAGGAAATGATACTGACACCACAAAAGAATTGCCAGTTAAATGAATGATGCGCATAGCCCCTTCACTGAGTGATAAACACGGGTGTGCGTCTGTGTGCAGGAAAGGATCCATTTGCATTATCCCTTCACCAGAAACATCCTGCTAGAGGTTCAAAAATAGCTGTTCTGTTTACAAAAGAGCACAGTTTAGATACAGCAGATATATAGCCTGCTCATTTCTTTCTTTAAACACACAGAAAGACTCTACACCCTAGGTTTTGATTTACTGCAAGGCAGACTATATGCTCTGCAGCATCAACAATACTTTTCTGTATGAAGTGCTGCGACTCAAAGGTGAATTATGCTTATGACCAATTCATAACCATATTCTATTGGGAATCAAATTGAGCCCTTGTAGATAATCTGACTTAATCTCCCAAAAATACTACTTTAAGAACTTTAATTTTCTTTCCAGGGTAACTTCAAATTGGGCTCTTAGTACTCTAGTGTAATAACAAAAACTACAATTACGCATGGTTTGGAAAGAAATCCACCAACTTCCAAACCTTCCACACAAAAAAAAAGTAAACAGTGCTTGCAAGGTTTTATGGTTCATTAGCAAAATACTGCATTATGCTCATCACCATATCCCTGTTCAAACACTGAAGAGCAGTGATGCAAGTTAAATGAGAAAATGGAAGTAACATTTAAAGTTTGAAAAATCCACTTACAGAAGCCAGTAGAACAAATCACGCATGGGAACACTTTCTAACTGGAAGTCCTAGCTAGAATAATGGTATGAATATGACCCCAATGGAAGTTCCATAAAGTATCCTCATTCTCGCAGAGAAATTCTTACAAAGACCCACTTGCTATAAATTTGAATTTCCTAAATTCATTGCAGATCTGAGAAACCAAAATGAAATAAATTACCACAGTTTGACACCATCTCCTTCATCACAGTAATTCCAGATTTCAGTATAAAAGCCATTACTTAACTTGCACGCCATAATTTACACACTCTTTTACACAATAATTTTTGATCCAAGAAAAGATTCATTTTCCTTTTATAATTATCTTGTGTCAAAGTCTTTAACCTTTTCATCTGAAAAGCTAGAGCTGGATTCCTCCTGGAAACATATGCCCAGAGCTCAGCTCTGCTCAGCGTGCTGCCGCAGGAAGACGCTGGACATCACCAGGCGACAGGAGGGGAGAGCAGCCAGTGGCACAGGGCTGCAAAGCAAGGCAACACTTAAAACCAAGGTACAAAGGCAACTATTGAAGACTGCCCCACTTCTGTACGATTCAACGCTAATTTCACAGTTTCCTAAACCCGAGGAAAGACAAATAAATTACCTGTTTTTAATAGAGCATATGATCACTTTAATGTTTCCACAAATATCCCCCTACAGCAAAAATGGCCCAAGTACTGCAGATTCAAACGAAGTACATCAGTGAGTTAAGCTCACTGACCTTCTGGATTTCTCCACTGAAGAATATATTATTAAATAAACCTTAACAAAGTGCACCAGTGTCACCTACAACCAATTACCATCACCAGCTGCTTTCCAAACACTCTACAGCAAAACCATTTATTGTAGTGAATAAAACCTGTGCCAGTCCAACCTGAAGTTTTAAGTACAGCAGAGATCCACCTAAGCCACAGCGGTGCGCAACTGCTACTTGATTTGCATAATTTATACAAATTAATGTAGATTCAATAATTAGCATTTTGAGAGGGTTTCCTGGAGCCCAGAGAAGGCTGGTGTGAGCCCGGCACCAGGAGCACGCCTCACCCAACATGGCGCCCACGCCATGGGAGCCAGCCTCTCTCACAGGCCGGGCAGCAGGCACCTGCCTGGGCATCACACTCTTCCCGTAACACCAAGTCAAGATATGTCACTCTGGTGCTTCTCCAATGTTATGATAAAAACAGAGCAATATTCTATCTTATTAGAGTAACTTAACCAGACCCATATATACTTGCCTTTTCAAAATGGCGCTTTTCACTCACAGGTAAGAGGCCCGGACTGATTCTAGCAGCTGTGGTCACTCTTTGGGGTAGGCAGCAGACAACACCCCAATAAAGGAAGTTTCCTGAAAAAAGGCCACTCGGTCTCCACCTTCGCCCCCAGTTCGGCTCCCCATTGTGGTGCTGGGGCCAAGGCCGGCCCCAAACCTCTTGTCCACGAGGCCCTGTCACGCCTGTGGGGCTGCATGCAGCCACCCCGACCAACGGACCCCTGCCCAGGCCAGGCGTCCCCTCTGTCCATAAGCAGTGTCAGATCTCCCTGGCTTTACTCCTCCCGGGGCGGGAGCATCCAACCCACCAAGCGGCACTTCAGGAACAATTTTCAGGAGGAGCGAAAGGGCCTCAGACCATTAAATGCATCTCACAGGGCTCACTCCCGTCTCACCAGTGTCTGAGGGAAAGCTGTCATGGGCCTCAATGAGAGCACGACCAGGCTCGTACTAGCCCAAACCCCCCCGAAACGGCCTGCCCTCAGCTCTGCCCCAACGAGCGATTTCGCCGGTGCTGAGGGAGGAGGACAGTTAAGTCGGGCACTAACACTGATCTGAGCCTCAGAGCTGTGGCCGTGATCGACAGCGAGGGACACCAGCGTCCCTGACACTACTGCACGCTGATCTGGTTTCACCTCCGCTTCAGATTTCCTTCATTTTATGGGAACGCACACCACCGCATCAAGGGCGAGAGAGGTGACTACATGGTCTGTGTGGACTTCCTTCCAGCTCAAGTTGTCTAGTAAAATGAAAACAATTGTTTTAAGTGACACAACAACTACATTCCCAATTCCTAAGAAAGTGCCACTCCGTTACAGGGTCAGCAATTAGCTCTTACTTCAGGCACCTTTCCTGCCGGAGGAACAGACTGCTCATTTTTATCCTGTTTCCAATTTCCCCGCTGGCAGAGGTGCATGAGAAGTCTCTAGCAACGAAGTTGCAAACCCACATCGGTATAAATTCCCTTTTTGAGAAGTTTCAATCTTGTTTTATCAGAGACCGGTGGCTGTGCTGAGGAAAGCCTATAATGATTTTCTCTTTTTCAGGCTTATTCTAGAATTGCATCTATTTTGGGGTTTTGTTTAGATCTGTCGCAGCTTTCATACCGTTGATCATGTTGTTTTTCTAACCCGCCCTGAACATCTGTTGGCTCTTTCCGAGGCTGCATAATCCTGTTTTTTTTCCTCTTATGTATTCCACTGCTATCGTCTGGCTGTTATTCTTGTTTTTATTTTTCAGCGTACATTTTATTTCTTCTAATTTGAAAAAAAACCCCAATTTTTAAAAGCACCAATTCTTTCTGGCCTCATCTTATCCTGCACAACAAATTCATACCTGCCACTGCTTTTGTTTTGTTCTGCTGGTTTGTTGGGTTTCTTGGTTTTTTTTTTTTTTTCAAAAAACTGCATCAACGTAAAAAATCAGCTCGCAGCAGACCTAAAGGTGGAGTGAGAAGACGATGAAGGATCTTGTTTTCTTAATGATAAAAATCAGTACTTATAAAAGATGCCAGGCTGGCAGCCCTGCAGAGAACAGAGCATACACCGTTTAACCACAAACCAGACATACACACTCTCACAGCAGGACCACTGCAAGCACTGAAAGGGGAAATAACAGTCAAACCTTGGCCTCCTCGCCGGGGCTGCCAGCGAGGGCAATAATTAGTGCCAAGCGTGGGGGTGGTTTTTTTGACGTTGACACTGGGAACTGTTTGGAGACTACAATTATTTTGCATAGCCTAACAAATAGTTATCAGATGGTAACAGCTTTTGGTCACTACCAGGCTGGACTGCATTCAAACCTAAGAGAGACACGTATCTCCTCAGCCAGCAAGTCTCCTTACCCAGTGATTACAAAACAAATAAGATTTTGAGGTTGACAAGAGTCCCTTTTAGCAGCATTTGGATTATAAAATTGCTCTGACTCACTGCAGCGTATTGCTCCCTCTTAATTAACAGAGCTGAACTTTGTACATGTCTAGACCTCCTCCTGCAGAATGGCAGATTTTGGCCTTCACGAATATCATTTGAAGTCATATTATTTACAGAGCCTTTATTCATTTCAGTCATTTGTTTCAAACATATTTTCCACAGAAAGAAAAAATGCACCAACTGCTGGGCCATTTAATCCAAACTTAACAGTTTAGATGTTTTATTCAGCATTTTAAAAAGGATTGTCTTAGGGAATTTTATGTGCTGCATTTCTAATGTTAACTTTACAGATTGTAAAGTGCCTTGGGATGCACTAGCATGAAAGGCATTAAGGTATTGCAGGATTTAAGCAAATGTGTATTGCACTAAAAAGAACCTTTTATGAAAGCACATACAGATAAAAAACACAGTAATGCTAGTGTTTATTAAGAGATGCTCAGATATATTTCTTAAAGCAAAACAATTTTCCTCCTCCACTGGCAGAAATGATCCCTTTCTAAATTAAAAAATTTTCCACCAGTACTGACATAAAATTGCTGAAATTTTGTACTTTATGGGAAATATATTTTCCCATATAAAAGTTCGGTCTTTGAAAAAAAAATTGGGGTTCACATAAAAAAAAAAGCTTTTATTTTTTTTCTTTCCTTTTTTAAAGCAGATAGGCTTTAGGATTTGTGGTTCGGGTTTTTTTCCCCTACTAGTTAGCAGTCTGAACAAATTAATTAACTATATTAATTAGCTTGGCTATTGTTACAGGATTTTACGGGTACAAAAAAGGATAAATCACACATTTTGATCCATGCTTCCTATTACTATCAAAAAGTTGCATTTCAAATACAAGAAGCAGCTTGTACAGCTAAATCCCTTGACGTGCCTGGAAATCATGGAGCAGGCTTGTACACCAATCACTTATGAGAGAGGATTTAATGTCAGTGGGTGAAGTTCAGCACAGTGAGGAAGAACAGCATTAACACAGACAGAGCAGCCTTATCAAGAAGAGGTGGGGTACTATATCAGGCTTTATCTCCACCCTTTAAATGGGAGGGTGGATTTGATCTTCACCACCTCCTTCCCCATATTCCACCTTTGTAACACCCAAGTACTCAAGCTCTGTGGTCTCAATCCAGAGACTATTACAGTCTGTTAAAAAAATATCAGCTGATTTTAAAAGGCTACAGATAAAGCCCAAAGAAAGTGTCATGGATTTCAACTCATGGGACTAAACATCTGATCAAAGTTTAAATGCAGAATGTATATAATATTATTCAAATAAAAAAGTAACACTGCTGGAACTCCTATCACTGTGACATCAGAAGAGAAGCAACAAACAACCACTTTATAATGCCAGATCCACCTTTTCATTAAAATTACATTAAAAATAAAACATGGTGAAGAAAGTTAAAAAGCAGCGCATGACTCCTACCAACGAGGAAAGGATTAGTTGTCCCTTGCATTCTGAGTATGAAAGTTAATATGACAGTCACAATACATACTCAGAGCTTCAGATCTTTTTTGAATGATAGGAACATTTTCTGAAAGGCTTTCAGTTACAAAACAGCCCTCAAACAGATTTGTTTCTCTAGAGCATCTGTAATCCAAAAACATTTCTTACAAATACAGCTGAAAGTATTCATTACATTTATAAGTGAAAACTTTCAGATGACTGGCCTGAAATCCAATAATATTCTCCTGTTCAAAGAAAAGCAGTGGAGCTACCTCTTCCAATTACAGCGGGTCATAAAACTGAATTAAAGGAAGAAGATACTTTTTTAGCTAATGATGCTTTTTAACTACCTATCTCTCATGCCTTTCAAGTACTATGGCATTTTCAGTTACGCATTTGTTACATTTTGTTTTCACACAACTGTCTTTTCAACCCAAGTTCAAAGCAAAATCAACCCATACAACTTAATTTACATTTTCACTGTACACATCACATCCCCATCTCAGTCCATTCCTCAGAGATGTATTTCCTCGTGAAGAAAATCCAGACAACACAGGTTAGCAGAGTAACATTTGCCAAGTCACAAAGACTGCAGTTTAGTGCCTGTAAAACAGAATTACCACTGTCTACGTATTTTACACCTGGATTCAGCCATATTTCTCAAGTGCTTTGTGCATGCATTATTGAAAAGACAAACGGTTTTACTGAGCAACAAGCTACATGGCAGGTTGGAACATGCAATTGTCCTTTTGCTGTGATGGACCTCAAACTGGGAAACAGTTCGGAACCGTTGGTTGCTCCCATAAACTGCACTTTAAGCACTGTCGAGATCCTGATACAGATCTGGGTCTTCCCAAATACATACTCATCCACCTTTCTACTATTTCCTATCTAAGAAGTCCACCAAAAAAGGCTGATGGAGATATTTCTCCTCTATGTCGCTGGATGTGCTGACACCCCTGTTTATCAGGCTGCCAATCGAGGCATGACTGCAGTTGGTTAGTTTTACTCTGGTGTGGTGTAACGTATGGTTGTTACTACAAATACGGCCTCTTACTTAAACCCAGTGTTTTGCAAACTGTGCACCTGTGTAACAACAGAACAGCAAATCTGGGGACTCCATGAAGAGCAGTCTTGACTCCCAGATCTGATTTGTGCATCACATTGAATATCATTGACTGAAACTGCAGCCACATACAGCATCTTTTACCACAAGCTCTCTCTTTGTCTGTGTGTTTATTTTACACTAATCACTAAAACATCACAGCACAAAGTGTTGTGTTATCTCTTGTATCTATCTCAATATCTATAATTACTTTCTCTTTTGTAAAAACTAGGACAGGGAGTTGTAGCCCTCAAAGATTACAGATACCCATCTTCCTAAGCCTGACTAAGCCTAAACACACAACAATTATAAGATGGTAAACAGCAGTAATTGTACACTAAATGTCTTTTTAAAGAGCCAAATGTGCACTTAAAGTTTAACTCCCACTCACTGCTGCTCTAGAACAAACAGTAAATTAGTGAATACAAAACTAAAAACCTGAAACAAAGAAAAAAGAAAAAAGAAAAAAAACTGCCCTGCAGCGTGTTCCTCAGGCAGGAAGTAATTGTAATTTTTTGCGCCCCCCCCCCCCTTTTTTTTTTTTGAAACTTTGTTGACATAATGCAGGATAGCTTCAATAAAGCACTGCATGTAGTAAAAGCATGTGATGATCTTGTAATCCAAAGTAAAGTGTAACGTCTGGCAATTACCATGCACTGATAGAAAAGGGAGCACCCAGAGAAATAAGCCACCCTCACTCTGCAAATGAGTCCAGCTGCAATCTAATTTCTCAACAGCCAATTTATTACCTTACATATTTTAAAATAGGGGGTTATTTGCACCTGTACATCTCAGTAAAATGCAGCTAGTTTCATGACCATTATAAGCAACTAAGGCTTCCTCTTTTCACTGGAACAGGTGGCACGCACAAGGCAGAAAGCACGCAGCTATTTTTATCCCACGTGCATCAAAACTAACTCTGAGGTACCACTCCAGCCCCATTCACAGTGAGATTACAGAGTCTTGAAACTGCACAGGCCTCACGATAGGTTTGCTTTTTGTTGGGTTGGTGGTGGGAGATTGCTTTGGGAGTGGTTTTTGAGGGAGAGTATTATATAGCAAGAATGAATACAAAAGTCAGTCCCTAGCAAGCATCACCCAGATTACAGTGGGCATCAAGTACAGTAACAAGGGGGACTGAAATAACCCCCTTCCTTCTGGAAGCGGCCAGACCTGAGCACAGAGGAAGAACCTCATTGAGCACAGAGGAAGAACCTCATTCTTCCAAGGCCTTTTGATAGGCAGAGGACACTGGTTTCCAGAGCTGTCTGCCTTACACATGAACATTATGTTTACTGGAGGGAGAAGGGCAAAAAGAATTAAAACATTTTAAAAAGTAATAAAATGTAGCTGAGAAATGACAAAAGCAGATTGCTCTTGCAGCATGCTGCAGCACATGTTATTGTGTGACAAGGTCTCCTGACAATTAAAATGAAGAGGTCGTGTGCACTAATGGCAATGCCTAATTATAGAATACATAAAATATGCTATAAATATTCCAGCATTTCCAAAGAATGCCTGTGACATTTACCATCAGAGGTATCATGTTTGTTTCTTCCATGTCCATTTCCATGTCTACACTTAAAATACTGAGCATTTAAACACTTCTGCAAGTCAGGAAATACCTCCTCCCAGACAAAAGAAGAGCACTTTAATATTGTTGTGCTTGGACATATGAAAGATATTTGATAGACCTCAAAGTATCTTCACAACTACTAGGCACGCACTAAACCACCTCTGAAGCCAAGTGTATACTACAGTATCCATTTCACAAATGTACAGAATGAGGGAGAGACAGAGATGATCTGCCCAAAAACCCAAAGCAGAGTGCCCTCTAACTGGAACTCCAGATCTAGTCTACAGCCATCAGACTGGTTGTTGTTGCTATTTATTATCCAACATTTACTACTGTAATAGCATCTGGAGACTGAACAGTTAGGCCACACTACTCTGTGCCATGCAAATACATGACAAATGATTACATAGGGATTTTACTGCAATACAAAAACTGTAAGAACTAATTGCACTTGCATAAAATATCAGAGGACAGTGGAGAAAGGCAGAAGATACTCTGAAAACTTTAAGCTTTTCTATTTTAGGAGTCAAATCTGAATATTTTAAGCCTCCCCAAAATCTACGGGTTAAAATATAGATATTTATTTTGTTTTGAAGCATGCCTTTACTCTTAACACAGCAGCCAAGCAAACCAGCACCTGTCAAGTCTACTAAACTATTCTCTATTTAACCAGAATTTACATCTAGTTCAGTCAATTAATATAAGCCTTATCAGGTTCATGATAATTAGCACACTTATTAACAGCAGTAACAGCAGCAGAAATGGTGTCAAAAGAAGAGCTTTGTTGTCGTTCTGTTGTTACCACCAGAGACTCCTATCTGATCTTACCTGGTGATCTACTTGCTCTTGTACTGCCAAGGAGACCCACTTATTTTGCCCTTAAGCCAGACAAATTACTGTGACAAGAAGCAGACTTAGGGTAGCTTCCATTCACAGATCACTTTAAGTACTTTACAGGTCATGTGCTATTAAACTACCTGCTTTACCAATTTCTTTTGGCTTATCCAGGGCTGAACTGTTTTAGTTGGAGGGGAAGGTTGTTTGGGGTTTTTTTTTCTTTCTTTCTTTTTTTTTTTTTTTTAATTCCTCCCTTGCTGTTTTATTTTAACCATGCATGTATTGTAAGGTTTGTGCCATTACAGTTAAGGGCTGTTGGACCAAAAAATAATTTTAATCAATAAGGAAAAAAAAATATTCACTTTTGCTTTCCTTTGCTTCACAGATATTTTTAAAGTGCACATTAACACATGCAGACTTCTTAAAGCAAGTATCACTTGGAGCAATCAATAAGGCCACTTTTTGGTGATTTTATTTTTAAGGTAGTCTTTTAATGGCATTAAGTGGCAGGTACAATTTAGACCCTTCGCACAGAAGATGCCCTCTCATCCGTCAGCCCAGAACTTTACGTATTTTGACCAGCATTGTCAAATTCCAGATCACTGTTTATGCACACACACACTTTTTGTGACTTTCTCTTGAGCTGCAGGGTCATAAGGGTATAATTTACAATGCAGAGTAGTGTTTTAAGAAAACAGTAACTCAATGCATAATTGCTGATTTCCCCCCCCCCCAACTTGAACTAAGCATTTTCCTTTTCTCTTAGAGTAAACCCAGAACCATTAAGCCACATCATTAGTCCATATTATTTTGAGAATAAGGCTACAAGTTAACATTCTTTGATGAAATTAGCCACTGCTTTAGCAATAAAGGGAGTATTGTGCTATGCTTCACTTATCACTGTTCTTAAATATTCAGCATTAGATAAGACCTGGAAAAATATAAAATCCATAAATTGTACTGTGTGGCATACTATACAGGCAGGCAGGTGACTTCATAAAAGGTGAGACAGTGCTATAAACTAAAGAGTCAAATCAGAATTTGAACCTTAATTTTAGATTCCTAGGCTTTTTGATGTTCAAGACAGACTGCGAACATTAGTTTAACATTATCTGGTTTTGTAGCACTAACTACAGAAGCAGACACAATTTGATACAAACGGAGTTGAACAGTAGCGAAGGTGTTTCCAGCCTACTTATTTAAGAACATACTTGAAAGACTGGCAGAACAATCCAGAGCTCTGGTATTTTCACAAATTCAGGAAAATGAGATACTTAAGACTATTCAAAAAAAAAAAAAAAAAAAAAAGGGGGAAAAATAGACTTAAATGTTTCTAAGTGGAAGAAACATACATTTTCCATTTCAAGTGAGAACTTTAACACTCTACTCCTGACACACAATGAAAAAAAGTGCTTGTATATAACCCAGCCATGTCAGCAGTGAAATGAATCTCCAGGCTGTGCGATGATCTAAGAAAATCTGAATGGGCATATGGGAACAGCTCATTTTGCAAGACCTCCAAAACCAACCTACTGATAAACACCGGAGGGTGCCTGACTGCCTGCATACTCACATGCCTATTTGTTGTTATTCTTATTCATTACTGAGTCATTATTATTATTTAAGTGCCGACAATGCACTCATGAACCAGAACAGATGCAAAATATCCTGTGCTAATGAGAAAATCAAAGCCTTTCTTATATTAGCAATTTCATATTATAGGATCTCTTTATTTTTGCCAATAAAGCACAACAGTAATTAATACAGCAATATTTTCTTATTGTTCATGAGTAAAGCAAGTAAAACTGCTCAGATTCTGCTTTGGCTCTCCCCCCTACTAGCGCAAAATACAATAAATACTATTGAAGAATTCCTATTAAGACAAACAGCTGCCAAATAAAATACAACAAAAATCTCCCATAAAAGGCTGTTGTCTGTTTATTCAGAGATACAGCAGTACTCCTCACAGAAAATAAACATTGTGGCACTGCTCTTTCATATTCACATAGTTATGCTGTGTCTTATTGCCATAACCATCTCACAGGATAATTTGTTAACTGAGTGATGGAAGGTTGCATTAGTCCTCAGTGTATAACGAAACCGTGGGTCCTGCACCAGCTCACGTTCCTGAATAGCAACTAGAACCGTACGTAACCAGCACGTGCTTTCCACCCCTGAAACTATGCTACTACATATGTGAGAAAGCTGACAAATACTTCCATTTAAATAGTTGTGCGCACCGAAGGTGCCAGGTTTGGACATTCTCCGCTAGCAGTGATGGATGTGTGCTCCAGCCCTGTGCAGCTCCAGGATGACCTCTCCAGCAGGCCCAGTTTGCTGGAGAGGAGGGTGGCTGGGGAAGGCTCCCTTGGCTCCTGAGGCACCTGCGATGCCCACCTCCCCCAGTGCCGCTGGAGCCACGCACCAGTGCACGCTGGAGCTGTCTCTCCTTCTTATGACTACCCATTTTTAAAGCAAGGTCAGAGATATTAGAGCTGCTTCACGTGCGTAGGTAAACCTGCTGCAGAGGATACTTAAATTTAGCTGAGAAAGAGGGCACTGTTCATTCAGCGACACCAAATGGAAACTACCTGCCCTCAGCAAACCAACCCATGCATAATCCCCGGATTTGGCCCCAAAAACTACAACGTAGGGTGTACCTCCGCCTTAGCAAACATTACTGCCCCTCTGAGGAGCATTCTGCATCATGGGAATGTACTCACAACCAAAACCACTTTCAGGACAAGTAAAGGTTTTTTTCCCTCAATTTCAGTAACGAACACAATTTAAGCAAAAAATGACTCAGCAGGGACTGTACGGCTCAGTCAGCGAGCGCTCCGCCGCTGCAGAGAAAACGGCCAGTGCGGAGCAAAGAGCTAGGTCCTGTTGTCATTTCTCCTAAAACAAAGTGGGCTGATGAATGATAGGGGATTCTTAAAGTCTTGTTCGAGAAGCTTGCTGGAGTCAGAGACAGGCCCAATCCTGTGCTGGAAGTCAAACAGGTACAATCCTGTATTAACGCTTCGGCGAGCCAAGGCCCCCTGCAAGGGCAGAGCCCAGCACAAGTCTCGAGCCCACCCCGGCGCTGCCGCTGCTCCCGCTGCCTTTGCAACCAAAGCTTGCAAGCAGCTCGCTACACATATCAAAATACTCCTACTGATTCGAAGTAGGTGGGAAAAGGAGCCAAGATTGAAACACCAGAGCCAGTAAAACTGCAACATGTATCAACAAATGAAAATGTGAATGAAGACGCTTCAACCTCAGCAAGTCCTCAGAAGGGAAAACCAAGATCCTCAGAATCTGCTTTTCTGACTGAAAAGGCAACTAAAAGAGCTGGATACTACCTCTCTTCTCAGCATCAGAAACTTCATGTTCAGAAGACCCAGTCTGGCCCTAAACACTTAATGGGATTAAACAGAAATGGCAAGATCTATGAAAAGATCATCTGCTGCTCTGACTTTAAAGATCTACGTGAGAACAACTGTCAATTCTAACAGCAGCATCCTGTCAATGACACACATTTAAACAAAAGGAATAAAACACACACAAACAATAAGCCAACATTCCAGCAACAATGGATAAAAATGCCTAAATTTGTAATTCTGCATTAAATATTTAGCTTAATAAAACCAACAACCATGCATTTGAATTAGAAGAATGTTTTAGAAACCACTGGAACCATGACAGATGAGTGACAGTTGGACCGTTTGATCACAACTGACAATTCACTTTTAAGTTCAGACGAACGCCCAACCTTCACGTCCTCTTAAATCAGCCGTAAGTCAACATGCGCTTATCATTAAGCGCACACTTGCGTCCACTGACGTAGGCATACTCGCAGTAAAGTACTGCGGGTACTTAAATACCTTGCTGAATCTGGCAACGCATACACACATGGCCATGCTGCTAAAAGCCATCATTTTCAGACTTTTGACAGTAACCCCTTGCCACATCCCACATTTGTTCCTGGCTGGGTATTTTCTTTGCCAGAACATTTATAACCCCTCAAATTACCCCCCCCAAAGCCGTGACGCAGTCTTAACCACAACTTCGAAAACACACTGACATTATAATATACAAACATGTACAGAAGATATACACACTCAGACACACCAGGGGATAAAACAGACTGGGAGGAAATGAGGAACTTTATGTTACTGTCTTTTCTAATGAGATAGATAGTGGCAGATGTAAAGATTTCATTCAACCGACAATCTCTTTTATGATATGAATAAACTGCTAAAACAGACTTAATCCTTTATAAAAATCAGATTATAAGCAGCAGACAAAATCACAACTTTATTCAATACGCCATTTTATCCAGTGTGACTAATGCATTATTTGTATGAAGTTAAAGTGGAGCGTTGGAAAGCTATGAAATAAATCAAATGCTCTACTTTATGTAATCTTAACAGACAGATCCCATTAGGATTCTACTATGCATAGCTGTTGGTTAAAATCATTGACCAGTATCCTTATAAATTAATCAACTGAGGTAATGCTGCCTTGGCTGTCATCATTTGCTCCTAATCTACATTTAGAATTCACTTCAACTTTTCAAGCCCTTTGGAATAGGTTTATCAATTCTCTCGCCCTTGCTTCAGACATCCACCTAACCGTTGTTTACAAAAGACCTGGTACAATGGAACTGTATCATTTATGTTCCTTTTCTTTTCACAGATATTAGAGCATATATTGACACTGCGTTATAATTAGTTAGAAAGATATTAAATCTTAACCAAACATTCTAGCCTGCCTCAATTTTTTGATGAGACCTTTTATCATTGAAGTTGAATTTGCAGGCAGATTGTGTGAGTTTACACAAGCGAGAATCATTACAAAATCTAAAATAACCCTGATCTGGTTGAAATGCAGCTAGGAGAATACTCTTGGTTATGGATATACAGGAGAAAAAAAGCCTTCCAGATATCAGGTTATTTGTGGAGCTCTAATGTGTTCTCAAACATATGACTTCTGTGTTATGTCTGTGTGTTTTATGCAGTTTCTAGTCATGTTTGTTAGATGTCTGCATGTCATGTACTGCAAGATTCATGAGCAGTCTACAACCAGGCAAAATTCTCACACAACAGCTTGTCTTGGGTAATGGGGAAAAAAAACAGGCAGAGTGAAGTGACAGGGAAGTGTATTATTTATTATCCTGATGAGGATAACACCTAGTCATGGTCTACGATCCAAATGTGCTCAATGTCCTGCTTATGGGGCTGTATGATTCTGAACAAGCACACAGGTGTTTTCCTACAAAACCCTCTTTAATTACGTTCCTCCCTTATCTATGATGCCTCCATGTGCACATTAAAGAACAGTCAGTTTGGGCAAGGGCTCTTTAAAGAGAGACAAAAAGACCGAGCAGTAAGAAAATTATTGTAATAGATTGCATATGTTTCTGGAGCTCTACCACACTGTAGGTAAAGGTCATCTTCTCCAGAAATTGAGTGAGAAAGCAAAGGAAGCTCTGGCTAAGTATGTTGTAGAGTTTACTAGATCAATGGAAAACTTTAACCGGCTGCAGCGGCCTCTGGCTCAGCGCTCTAGTGCAAGTTCACTGGCCAACAGACAACTATCAAAGCCATAAAGGCAATACTTCAAAGTATGTATGCTACTAATAATCTAATTGCCTTAAAATGAGACACAGGATTTCATCAAAATTCATTCCCTTCTTCAAAAGCCCGTTGTTAATTTCAGAACCAAATTCCACCAACATTATCTACTGAAACACATATGTGCAAATACCTCCTGCTTTTCCGGGACATAAAAATAAAGACCATCAATTGTTTTTGCTAGCTGTTTTCTTTTGAACCTTGAAAGACGGACTTTCGATTAAAATTTTGCCTTTTTTTTTTTTTTTACATCACAAAGATGTACTTTTCCTAGCGTTTGCTAAATGCAATGCAGTAATTTGTATCCCCAAGTGGTATAAATAGAAAATATGTTCAGTCTAATAACATATGTGAAGAAAACTCATGCCCAGGGTTAACCAACAAAGCAGCAGTCTGCTAGAAACAAAGGCAGCTGGCTCAAAGAGCAACTATGCTTCAGAAAAAGTGTGGATGTACTATTCAGTGAAGCGTCCAAGACATGACGTTTACTTAAGCTACAGCTGCATATACAAAGCTTTGCTATAAGACCCAGGAAATGACAAGTCTTCTGGAGTAACAAGATCGTTCCGTCTCTGAAAGGTCCATGGCCTTCGCTGTCCAGCCGAGAGGAGGGTAAATTATATCAAATATGCACACTGTAAATAAATTCTGCCCTTCAGAAGAGTTTCTCTGCTTTGATTACCTTTTCGTGCAGATATGCTCTGCCCAAATCCTACCATTTTTCTTTAAGGGCTTGCCTTTCCCCTACTAATATATCTGCCTAGGTTCCTGTCTTGCTCTATCACCATAAACATTCATAAACATTAAGGGACTTAACCTCATCACACCCCTGCAGAATAGGAAAATATACCCATCAGAGTGGGCAAGCAGTGAACTGGAACTCAGCTGACAGCAGTCCTGACCAACGCCGAGTCCTTCTGCAAGCCACTTCGCTCCTCTCTTTCCGTTCCACCATGTGTAAGAAGGGGTAATGACAATGACTTCTCTGCAAAATGCCTCAGTCTACCAGTAGAATTCCGAGATGTTATTCTTCCCAGCTTACAAAAGGAGGTAAAGCAGAGAGACATAAATCAATATCGCTTGAAAGGTCTGTGGCCAGAAATGTCACCCCATTTTTCTAAACATGTGTCTGACATCATCAGCACAAAAGTTGCATCCAACAAAGGATCCCAGCGCATAAGCTATGCCACAGACAATCTGCGTCAACACTGTTTGCTCTTCTTGTAGGTAATGCAGTACAAGCAAGCTAGTGAAGGACTATATAGCTAGAGTGAAGTTCAGAGTAGAGAAAATGTCAAAAACAGTTCCCAGCTGACCCCCAGGAAGATGAAAAAGTGAACAGAGACATCAGATAAAGGTAACTACACAGCTGGCCCTTCTCTCTCATGCTTTCCACCTGAACAAAAAAAAAAAAAAAGAAAAAAGAAAAAAAAAAAAGGCAAACTACCAAAGATGTAAATATCATAACCCCACTTTGACAGACACAAAGTGACTTTCCAAAGGCAGTAAAGCAGCTAGTGGCAGAACCAGCAAGAGAATCCGTGGTCTATTCCTAAATATATATTCACCTTGATTCAGCAAACTTAAAAAGGATGACAACAACTCCGCCACATATTACCAAAAAAAGCAAGGCAACTCAGCTCCTTCTCCAAGCAACCGCTACCCTCAGCCATTGGCCAATGCCTCAATCCCTTCACCTATCCCTCTTCAAAGGCTTGGTGAAGACAAATGGGCTTTCCAATGTGCAATGAAGCATAAAGCCATGAAAATCAAAGGGCTGCTTTTTGAGTAAATATGAGCTCCAAAGCCATTGTCCTCTCCCACAGAGGAGATCTATGAAAATGCTTACTATAGCATATGCACAGTATTCTTTACAGCTCTGCCTCCCTGCTGACCACCAGCCCCAGGGCCCAGTCCGCTTCCCATTACAATCAGGCTCACCACACCCACTGACTTGTATTGGAATTCTTTCAGGGACCCTAACTAATGAGTTTTTAAACACTTGTAGACAGAGAAGATAATTCCTCATCATTATTCTTCATAGGAAACACCAGGAAGAATGTCATTCCATTGTTCTACAGGAAAGAAACTGGAAGAAAAATCACCCCCACATTCAAAAGAACAGCCTAAAGTTTTTATACATGAATTGGCTACCCCAAGCTATGGGTGCCTCACCTGAGGGTTCAGGACAGGGACCTAAAAAGTATGCAACCTTCTGAAGTTAAGTCCCCTGAAATCATCTCGCACGCTGGCCTCTATGCAGACAAAGAGGTCCTTAATCAACAGGCATATATTTTTCCAAGTCTTGAATACTACATTCTCAACTATAAGCATAGCTACTGCCTGCAGCATAGAAACAGACTCACCTAAACACCGTACTACTGCAGGATCTTAGTTTCCCTCATGACAGGAGACTGAAATAAATGGGAACTGGCAGCCTTAATGACGTTTTATATTTCCTGATTTTATATTTAAAGCTTTGCATTTGCTTTCTCTACTAACAGTTGTTTGCTTTTTTCCCCTCACAAATGAAATCTGGACCTAAACCAGTGATACAGTAAAGGATGAAACAAGAGCAAGCAGACCTACATAATGGATTGTTACCCTCAGACCTAAAAATATTTTAAATGAAAAACATTCTGCTGTGAAGCCACCTTCTCAGCACAGATCACAAGCCACCAAGTACTGCTCCGTTTTTACCCAGTCTTACCTTTAGGTGTCTGTCACTCTGTAGGATGCCGATACCATCACCTATCATACGGGCCTACACTTGAATGACCAAGAAGGAAACTTTTAAACTACAGCTGAATCCTGACAATAGTTCATGCAAAGTGCCATAAGGAAAAAGCACTAGTCGCAGTAGTAAGACATCTGCAGGTTTGAGCCCCAGGCACTGAAAGCAATGTAGAGCTACAGAATTTACTTATGTACACCCACAGCGATACAAAAATAGCTATTATAATACTTGTCAAAGGAACAACTGAGTGATTTTTAACTTGGTGCTCTATCTCGTTTTCTTCTTTGCTGGTTGTTAATACCCCACCCCTATAAAAACATATAATTATGAGTGGGCTATTCATGTCTTACTATAACTGGTAGCACCATGCAGCATCTGAGTCAGGAATCTGAATTGCTGACTACAGCTCCTCGCTAAACAAGACTTACACATTGTACGTAGTAAATGGCATTCCCTCACTCTCTGTGTCACCTACAATGAAAATCAGCTTCCAGTTGTGGTATCATCTCCAACTCTCCTTAAACTTCACCATCTCAAATCACCTGGAATAAGGACTCATCGATAATCTCCAGTAAAAAGACACAGATTAACTGCTGACATAAAGAAAAAATTCCCCAAATAAGAGTTTTCTTCTCTCAGTGGCTTGATTTGAACACATTCATAAGATGTCATTAAAATGTGATATAAAGTTTTACAGAAGAAGAAACTACTGACTAGACCTTTGTTTAAAAGTCATAATAATTTATGGTGTGGATCTGCTATGTACGAGTTGAAAAACACTCTCTTCATGATAAAATAGTTTGTAACTGCTGGGAAGTTAACTGCAGGAAGTTTTGGTTTATTCTCTTACCTCAGCTCTCTAGTTCCATATTATTTTTCAGCACTACGAGCGCCACCTTGTAAACCCATCACACTGACAGTCTTGTTGAAATTAAGGAGCAATATGCAATTCAAGCTTCTGCAAGACTGGGCTCCAGTACAGAGTTTTCGAAAACAAGCCCCCCCCAGCTCGTTCCCCAAAATCTTCACTCGCAAATGCGGACGGAATATCATATGCCCTTTGTGAGAATCTTTGGTCAAACCGTATCATTAGAAGTTACTCAAAATGGAGCTTAAAAGCTACTGACATGCACATTGCTATCCCTCCTCTCATTTTTTATCTCTACAGTTGTCCATTAGTCAGGAGTAACATACCTTCTGACCTCTGACCAAAGCTATTTGAACAATTTAAACAAATATTTTGGTTACAAAGCATCAATACAGAACATTCAGTACCAATAAAAGGATGAAAGAGCTGTCTTTGAGTCACTGTTGTGACTTCCTGACTATATTATATTATGAGTGGTCTGGAAGGTTATACTAACTTGACATATTACTGGATTTACTGTCTTCTTTTTCAATGCTTAAGAAAGAATTCATAACATTGCAAAACCCAGAGTTGTGGCAGTTTCAGTTTTCAGTGTTAATAGATGTTTGATGGCTTTATAAAATCCATTCTGTTAACTGCAACCAAGAGAAAAGATTCAAGCTTTCCTCTCCATTTTTCTTTTCTTTCTTCTCAAAAGAAAGGCAGTAAATTTGAATTAGACAGGTTCAGAATTGGGCTCTGTGGAGTTTTTCCACATGCATAGTATTAAGCGTGTGCAAGGTGCCTTGCTGATCCTGGTCATTACAGAGTTGCTCCACATTTCATGAAGTCTGCCTTTTGGCCAAAACAGGGTCAAATCTAGTCCTCTCTGAAGTAAACTGGGACGATCTCCATTGACGTCACTGGCTACTGGCTCAGGTCCAAGCTGGAGGAAGACATGGGTACTTTATGGTATTTATTGATTATATACATTCAACAAGCATCCAGGAGCCCAACCCTTCAAGTCCTCTACACAAAGAAATTCTATTACCTCAAGCTAAAGGCACCAAGGAAATACAGGATGGGGTCTATCTGTTTAGATGCTTATTCCACATACTTCATGGGTTCGGTGTATAAAACATTTCCCAGAATTCTTCTAGAATTTTTTTTTTTAAATGAGATGTAATATTTGCATTCTTTCTGGCTGCCCAGTTATTTGCGCAATCACGTAAAACTGCTGATAGATTTCAGGCAAATGGATGTGTACTATACAGTCAAAAATAACATCAGTTTCCATTACCAAATACATGGAGAACTGGGGTTTAGTCATTAGTAAAACACGTTAAGCATTTTGGGAGTGATCATGAACCCAGTTCAGTAAAACTTAATTTGAGAGTTGTTTCAGTAGGACTGCTTGTGTGCTTAAAGCTACATACCTGCCTATCGACCCTGCTATATTAAGGCCCACATGCTTTTTCTAAGTCTCAGAGCCAATTTTATCTCACCTCGCATGATGGGAATTTTGTTTGACTCGGATCAAAACAGAATTTGGGCCTCATAACACAAAAAGCATCACAACACTCCTTTCACAACGCTGGAGCATACTGTTTCAGTCCTAAGGAGCTCAAAAAGACCAGCAGTGTCCACCCATTTTTTCAGAGATCATTTAGTATATTTATTCAACTTAATACTTCACAGAATGTCTCATTTTCCCCTTAAATTATTGAATTAAATTCCAGGTTGCAGTGACAGTCTTGTTAGACAGACAAAAGGAACAACTCTGCTTGACTGAAGGACCCACATCACAACACCATCTTTTACTCTAAAAGAAAATCCCGAACAATGTAATTGGCATTCACGTACAAAGTGCTTAAATGCTCTGAAGTTCTGCCTGGCTTCAGAATAGCTGAACAGCATCTGAACTATCTACTCTCCATCCCAATTTGTATATTTTAAAAGTCATTAAATTCTTGAATGAATCATTAGGAAAACAATTCAAATGCTGTTAAACTGATAGTAATTTTGCCTCATAGGATAGATGTGAACTTAATGTTTGCAAACTGCCAAATTCTTTTAAGATTTACACTCCATGGAGTTCAATATCAGTCAGGGAAGAATTACTAAATCAGGATGTGCTTCAAGTACAGGTTTTGGCCCAAGACTATTTTTGGTCTTCCTCAGCTGCTTGTTTTGACAGCATCTAATCCCCCTCACCCACCCACCAGCAGCCACACAATCCATCCATTTACACTTTCAAAGCAAATTGAAAATGAAACATTTTCAAATAATTACTTGGGGATGCCTGTAACACAAATCCACTGTAATATTTCTTAAGGAGAAGAAAGGAAGGAGGAGAAAAACCTTATAGAAATCCATTCAAAAAGTGACTTACTCCTATACTAATGCTCTCATCACCACCACCCCCCCCAAAAAAAAAAAAAAAAAAAAAATCAAAAAATCAATCTAATTCCCAAAGAGCCTATCTACTCTATTTCACACATTCCCATCAGAAACACAACACTGTTTCCACGTTCAGAAGACTTTTCATTTAGTGAGCTATTACAGACCCTGGTGAAAGAACAGTAACTGAGAAGGTCTTCTGCAGAGGCACAAGGCAAAGAGGGAAGGGGGAAGGTGGGTGAAGGGGGGGAATACCCAAGGCTGGAACTGAAACAGTTCACCTTTGTCTGGAGAGCAGGATCACCCCCTCCAGGTTGAGGACTATGTTGAAACAACAAGCTGCTGTGGCACGCAGTACGTTTTCGCATTCATACAGGAGAGGAACCTGGCCCACAGATGGCCTGTTCTCAGCTTTGTCAGCCACAAACAGACCTTTGAACTTTCTATTTATATAACAGTTTAGTGAGTTTAAGCCTCTTCCTGTATAACTGGCAGTTTGCTGGTTTTGCTGTAATTAGGCTACTTGTGATACGTAATACAAAAAAGAAAAAAAACGAAGAGGCTTGTTTCTCTGCAGCGAGAAGTCTTCCCCATTACAACCTCAGAGCTACAATGATACTCTTACCCGCTGATCCTATTTCCCTTTGCCTCAATACCTCAGTATGCATTTTCCCGCTAAGTATTTTCTCGACTTCCGCTTTTTTAAAGATTGGGGGAGTTAAAAAATATTAATACCAACGACAACAAATGTAACAGAAACCATGAATCTCTCTGCCTTTGTTTGTGTGAGGAGCTGTATATTCTGGGGTGGTTGGGTTTTTGTTGGGTTTTGTTGTTTCCCAGCTGCTGATTAATGGCACCACCTTACTCCATAAGCAGGCTCAAATCTAGCCACATGGTCCCAGGACACTTCAAGATTTCATTTACTTGGTTACCACAGACAAGCGTGGAAAGTGATTTAAAAGATGAAATTTGATTTTTAACAGCAAGTGGTCCCCTTGGTGCACACAGGCATTCAAGCTTTTCATTATATCCATCTCCCTTCCTTTCTCCCTCATAGAATGGCTCATATTAAATGCAAGCCCAGGTGAACGTTTCTTATTCGTCCAGGATCATAGCAGACTTTAGCTTTGGCCATTTCACCTCAGCCAGAGTTTAGATTAATTTAAATTGTTTGGGGTTTTTTTCAGCTTTTCAAGTCTGGCAAAACATTCACTGGGATATCTGTGGCCTTATTTTACACATTTTACCCAAGTGTTAACAAAAAAACCCACACCAGCCCTCAGCTACCCTTCCAACCACATTCTTGATGAACGTTCAATGAAACGCCTCATTCTTATACTACTGTGATCTCTCCTAATACAGAAAACTAAAGGGCTGATTCTGCAGTTTGTATCAAGACAAAGCTCCCACTAATCATCTGGAATGCCAGGTGAGAATTTAAGAACACACATAGTGGCAGCGCATGCTGTAACTCAAACACTTTTTGACAAAATACGTTTCAAGAAGCGACACAAAGACGTACCTCCATTGCAGGGGGAAAAAATTAACTGTATTTTTTCCCATCAGACCCAAACTTTTGGGCAGTCAAGTCCTGATATAATGGCAATGCATAGAAGGTATTACCTTTACACTTTTTCATCAGGAAGAAAAAAAAAAAAAAAAAATCTCTGCTCAAGCTATAAATACTTTTTTTATATATATTTCTCAGGCTAACTATGTTTCTGTTGTACTTTGCATACAGAGAACACACACAAACACCCACACACACATTGTAGGCCTGAGCTTGCCTTCATGGCCATTGCAGCACAGATTAGCAGAAGTTTGGGGTTTACAAGGAATGCAGAAGAGGGTCTCTAATTGCCTTATAAATGCTTGTGAAACACATTTTACAAAGGCCAGCTTACAGACAGAAGGAAGGAGGACAGTTTCAAAATAAGCAGCAGCAATTCACACATCATGTTATATATACTTATTTGTAAATATTGTGAAGTAACCACACCATATTGGATACACAGACAAAAATTAATAAATCTTAATGGGTGAGCATGCTTATTTCTGGGTGTGTAGAGATGATGCATGTATAACGTTACATATATACACATGCACATATTTTTGGATAGATGAGCTAAATTCAACTCTCCTTGAGCAACGCAACTACTTGTCAGAAACAGAAATCTTTACATGTACAATAAAATACATGTAATGTTTGTTTATACGTGTAGATTATGTACCTACATATTATATACATGTGTACTTGCATATACTAACTGTATTATTAAAAGCCAAATCCAACTTGATCTCTGCAGTAAGTAATTGTGTGCGAGCCGCCTGTGCAATACAGAGAGTTTGTATAGGTATCAAAACACTTTGAAACAGCCAAAGTAAAAATGTTCTTTCCTCACGGACCCTAAAAAACACTAAAACCAATAAATTTCACTGCACGAAAGCAAGCAAATGGAATTTCTAGAGTGAGTGGCAATATGTTCATATTTTATGGAAAAACAGAGGCACAAGAGTTCCCTTCTTTCTGATGCACATCTCTAAATCCACATAAAACCATACTCAAATGAAAGTAAGTTATTAAGCAAACATTAAAACTCAATACCTATAATGTGCTTAGTATTTGAACTGCACCCACATATTGGGTTGTAACAGCTTCCATTAAATTAATGATGTTACCCACACTATAAATTAGGCAAATTGTATGCAAATATTATTTGAGTAGTAATACGGTGGTTATCAGTTGTCTGCAAAATAAATTAGTGTAGCAGAGTAAAGATAGTGTGGTAGAAGCATAATATTTAATTGAGCACTAATTTTATTGTGATTATTACTTTTAAATAACAACAGCACGGTTATTAAAAGATGTAATGCGATGGTTTATGCAGAGCTGATAAAACATGCACATGATCCAAAACGCCTGCTTACAGATTAATATTGATACAGTGTAATTTACGGTTCCAAGGATTTACTCCAAATTGCTGTAAAATAGAACGTGACAGGTATTTGGTTCTGATTATCTTGGATTTGCAACCATAGCTGTTAGACTATGTTTGGCAAAATGATAGTTATTAACTAAATGTTATCTTTTTCCTAGACATACCTTTATATTACCAACAAAGTAAAGTAAACCCTCTGCAAAACGTGAGGTCCGAATGCACATGCATACACACGTATAATCTGTGTGACATTTAGAGATTAGGATCACAAAACAGAGTATTTTAGTCTCTTTCTTTCTTGGCAAACTGCACTCCAGCCTAAAAGCATTTAACAAAGCAGTAACCAACCACTGAATTTTACCGTGCATAAAGAATTAACTATATTTGCTAAATTGAAAAGTAGAGAAAGAACCAATAAAAACAGTCAAAGAACAAGCATAATCTCATTATCCAGCGGGGGAAGTGACTAAATACCTACCCAAATTCTAACTTTCCCAGCTACTTGTCACCCATCGAAAATTCCTTAACATTCACTTTGGTAACAAGTTTACAATACACTTAAACAGATGCACCGACCTTTTCAAGGTGTGCACTTATTTGCAGGGCAACATAAACCTAAAATTCCACAGAAAAAGAAAAAGAAAAAGAAAAGGAAAAAGAAAAAGAAAAGGAAAAAGAAAAAGAAAAAAAAAGAAAAAGGACCTGTTATAATATCACGGGGACTGCCCTTCCCACTTCCAAAACTAACTTCAATAACGCTTCATCCAGAAGAGGAAACCAGCAAAACCGGCAACAGAACCCCCCACGCCGACCAGGGCTACAGTTGAACTGTGCCACACAGTACAACTACAGTTGGTTTCTCCCCGTGAAAGGAATATTCTCACTGACAGCAGCAAACACAACATTAGCAAAGCCGCGATCCCGGGGAAAAACATCGCCTCTCCGCACCGCTCCCTGCCCGGGGAGGGGGGCTGCCGCGGCGGTTGCCGTTTCAGCCGGCACCCCGGCACGTTTCGCCGCTTCCCTTGCCTCTCCTCCCCCTCCGGCCAACTTCGCCCCCCGCAGCCGCCGGACCGCGGGCTGCTCCTCACCAGCCGGAGCCGGCGGCGCGGCTGCGGAGCGCGGCCGCGGAGCGTGGCCGGAGCCGGCCGGCCCCGGCGGCGGCTCCCCGCGGCCGCGGAGCGGACCCGCTCCCCGGCGGGCACCGGGCGCTTCGCCCCTCAACAAAGGCTAAGGCACCGGGGGAGCGAGCAGGGAGGAGAGGAAGGAGGCAGCTGGTAGAAGGAGAGGGGTGGAGAGACGGGGAGGGGGGGGGGAGAAGAGAAAAAAAAAAAAAACCAACAAACCCCCAAACCTGAAAAAAAAAACCCACCCAAAGCACCCGAAAAAACCTACCACTGCTGCTCTAAGTCCCAGTCCCTGAAAAAGTCGAATAGGTCCATAACGATCTGGCGGGGAGACTCAGAGAAGTGGTGCCCCCTCCCCGCCCCGCGCCGAGCCGAGGAGAGCCGAGCCGAGCCGGCGCGGCTAGGGCTGCCCGGCCGGCATGGGCAGCGGCGCCGCGGGGAGCGGCGGCCGCCGCGGGGCCGCGCGGAGCCGCCCGGGGCTCGCCGAGCGCCGCCGCCGCCGCCGCCCGCTCCGGCCGCCGCCAGCAGCGCGGCGCGGCTGGCTGCCTGGCTGGGAGAGGCAGGCACGGCGGCGGCGGCGGCCCTGGCGCACACGCACACACACACACACACACACACGCTCGCACACCGCGAGGGGAGGAGCCGGGGCGGCCCGAAGCCGCGGCATGGAGCCGCCGCGGCAGCACCGGCGGGATCTGGCGGAGCCTGGCAGCCCCCCCCCGGCCCGGGTGCGCGGGGAAGTTTTGCCGAAAAGGAATAAACAGCGAGGGGTGGGGGGAGGGGGGGGGGGGGAGCAGCGCGGCTTCGCGCCTGGGGATGATCCGAGAGTGTCCTGGCCGGGCTCGGGGAGGGGGAGAAAGAAGCGGGGGTATAGGGGAGGGGAGAAAAATAAAATAAAATATAAAATAGAATAGAATAAAATAAATTAGAATAAAATAGAATAAAATAAATTAGATTAAAATAAATTAGAATAAAATAGAATAAAATAAATTAGAACAAAATAGAATAAAATAAAATAGAATAAAATAAAATAAAATAAGGACCTGTACTTTAATTGCCAAAGCCAGCTCCTGTGCGTGAACAAACCCGACTCCCACGGACGCGAGAGGTGGTGGCACGGACAACGCTCTGGGTCGGCCCGAGCGGGAGACGCACGCTGGCAGGGCAAGGGGGCAGAGGAAAGCACCGGCCCGGGGGGCTGGGGGGGGCTGAACAAGAAGGGTCCTCCCGAGCACTGCCGGGGGTTCGCTGCAGCTGAGCAGCGTCTGCTCGCCCGCTGGGCTGGCAGCCCTGCCCGCTGCCTGCGTGCTGCACCCGCAGTGGGACGCGGCGGAGCTCACCTGCGGGCAGCAGGCAGGACACGGGCAGCAGGCAGGACACGGGCATCCCGCAGCGCGCCCGCTGAGCCCGTCCCACTCCCCCACCGACCCCCGGGAGAGCCCACGCACGAGTCCCAGGCTGCCCCCGCACACGACAGGCAGACGGGGAAAGGGGCCCGCTGCACCCGCCGTCCCCTAAAGCGAACTCTTTTCTACCCAGGCTCGCGCACCCTGCCCGCGTGCTTTTGTACCCAACTTTTTTTCTAAACAGTAACTCACGTCTCGTGATTTTCCGCATCCTTTTTGTAACTATAAAATTCCAAATACATATCCCCACTGAGCAAACAAGTACGTACAGTGGTATTGCAAAGACGAGACCAAAGCTACGTTCATTTTTACTCCGGTTTTCCACAGGACCAGTCACTCCCTGAACTCCCCCGCGTGCCGGCGAGTCTCAGGGACTCGGTGTCGGCAAAGCTTGAGAAACGGCCCTTGCTTTGGTGGGGTCCCAGCTCTACAGCCGTGCCCCAGCCCTGGGAGGCTCACACAGCCGGTCACGGCAGCCGGCTCTGGTGCCACAGAGACCAGGCTCCAGTGAAGCCTCTAACAGAAGCATCTTTATGGGCTTCCTGAGAATTAAGAGACAAATCCAAGATTATAAATTAGATCAGTGGCAAAGCAGCTAATGTAATCCACGCGTTTTGCCTTCTAAGGAGTACACAGTTATTTTATAAGCGCTACTGGGTTGAAAATATTGTTGAGGAAAAGCTGTGGAACTGTTATCAGTGGAAGTCAAACGTGACAGACTTCATCGTCTTAGCTGGGGCTTCACTGCAAGATTCGCATTTGCATCGTGTGTCTTGTGGGCCCCCAAAAGGGAGGGAGCTCAGGCAAGGCTGCGCCGCTGGCAGTCTGTGCTCGCACCCAACAAACCCCAACGCACTGCTCCTCTCCCCGCTGCGGGCAGGCAGGTGCACGCAGCATTTCCTTTCTAGCATCTCTGTTTTCTCCACAGCCAGACTCAAACACTCTGCTCTGGGCGTTGAGCTTTAAAAGATCATGAGTCAGGCTCCTCTCTCTTCTGTTTCTTATTTTAGTGGCACCGTTGGTTTTAAAAGCCCTGTTCAAAATCATAATTTGTGGCCAATATGGTGCAGTCACATTTTCAGAACTTTTCTCCAGAAAGAGGTACACAGGTTTTTTTGGTTGTTGGGTTTTTTTCAAAAATTACTATTAATAAAAGTAGAAGCCTAGTCTGTCACTTAATCACATTCAACAACTCACCTATTTTCAGTATCTTGAGCTTGAACTATTGAATTCAACTAAACGACTTACTAAAAGCATGCCGCACTGAGTCTTGCAGGAGTTGGCAATTCTCCTCCCCCTGTTTTCGGAGAGGGGTTTGCAGCTGCCAGCCAGCCACCCCTGCACCGCAAGGGTCTGCAGCAGCAGTTGCTCTTACCCAGCAGAAAGAAAAACCGCTTCCCAGGTATGAGTGCCTTCGCTTTCTTAAAGTAAACCCTTTTTAATTCTTCAGAAAGTAGCAAAAGCTGCACAAAACAGTTTCTGAAAAGGCTTTCAGAGCTCATTCTAGTAAAGGTAAGGGGTGGGAGATCGTGCATGGGCAAGCGAACCTGCTGTTCCCATGAAGTGCAATTGTAGAGGTAATCCCTCTCCTCAGAAGTTACACGTTTGGGCACCTGGAGCTCCCCAAACACCCCACACCCTCGGCTGCGGCAGAAGGTTTGCGCGTGAACTGGCTTTTTGCAGTCAGGTTTCAAAGCGCCAAGGGATGCGCCCGAGCGTCACCGTTGCGGACACCCAGCCCAGGCTCCACTGAAGCCCAGTGCCGGACACGCCGTCTGCTGCCGGGGGGGGCTGGCGGGAGGGTGCCTTCAGCACCCCTCTCCCCGGGGACACAGCAGGCTCCGCTGCCAGCGGCCACGCTCGGCCCCACACGACCTCAACGCACACCAGCCGGAGCAAGAGCTGGCCGAGCTCGCTGCCTGCTCGCGCGAAGGGCTGCGGGGAGCGTGTCGGGGCGGTACGCGCTCCTGCAGAGCATGGCTGCCAGCGGCGGGGAACAAGCAGCCTCTGCAAACCGCCGGCTCGGGGGCAAGCGCGAGCATGAGGCTGTCCCAGCTCTGGCTTCCAGTAGTGCAGGGTTCATTCACCCGAACTGCCAGGAATAGAAAGTTCAACTGCCCTCAGCGTGACCTCTTTTACGGTTACAGTGGAAAATACAACTGTGGTTCCCAGCACCTGCAACAGCTCAGGACAGGGATAATAAGATCAGCGAGGCCTCCTGGCCCTGTTCACCACCGCCCTGCCCCGCAGTCTGCTACAAAGGGGAACGCTGGCTCAGCACGGGTCAGGCTCCGGTTTTGCCGACGAGGCTGCAGGCTGCAAGTCTTGCTGCCATTTCACCCGCCCCTGCCCTGCGCCAGCCAGCCCTGCCCCTGCCCATCCTGCTCCACGAGCCCAGAGCCGGCTTTCTGGCAAGATGCTCCCAGTGGGTGGCTTTGGCAGTTGTCCCCGTTGAGGGTCAGAGGAGGAGGAGGCCTGCCGGATCGCCCCTCTGACGAAGGCACAAATGCCCGGCCCCTTCGGACGACTGCTGCTGCTGTGATCGAGACCGAGCGGCTGTGAGTGGAAGCCCAAGGCTGAAAGCACTGTACAACCGAGGGAGCTGCTGAGCTCGCACCAAAACGGTCAGATTTCCCACGTGCTCCCCCAGGTCCGGCAGCAAACAGCAGGGGATGAAGTTTGAAGGAGGGAAGGGGCATCCCAGCCTCGCCCTTTCTCTTTCAAACCTACACACATCCCACGCTAACCTCGTTACCCAAAGGCTTTGCACACACACACGCTGTACACGCAAAGGGAGATAGAAAGGCAGTGGGGAAGACGTGGAGAAGCAGTAGCAGGGGCCCGTTCAGTGCTCTGCTCCCAGGGCAGGGCTCAGCAGCCAGGCTGCAGCTCCCACGAGCCGCCCTGTTGCCCCTATTCCTGAAGGAGGAGCGGCAGGACCGTGGCCACGGTGGGTCGGGCAAGAGAGACTGAGGCCAGTGGTCCACAGCTGGAGAGGCAAAAGGTAACTGAACTGCAACCCTTGTGAGAGCACAGAAACCTTTTCTGCTGACAACACCCCATCTGATCCAAAGAAAACCCTATTTTTCCACAAAACAACAAGAATGAAATCACAGTTTTCTATCCAGAAGATGTTAATGGAAAATTTGTGCCCAGCTATGCTGTTGAATACAGATTGGAGATATTTGGATTTCTGAGGAAAGGAAGGTCAAGTCATTTTCACAGTGTGAAAAATGAAGCTAACAGAGTTCATATTTCTCTGTGAAGCAATGATTGATTTTTCTTTCTGTGTCTCATTCATACTGCACTAAACATGTATAGGGAACAAACTTATAACACCTTAGATAAAGCACACAGATTACATTAATACATTGAAAATTAAGTTAACATTAGCATCTGTTTGAAGGTAGCACAAGAACATTTAGCCCAACGCCATGAGAACAGACTGTTGGCATGAGTGCATAAATCTTACGTATCCTAAAGCTGCTATATCAGAAAAAAATCGCCATTGAGATGTACATACATAAAGTACGAACCCATCATGTGCTGCCTCTATGGCTAAATTTCCCATTTGGAAGTACATAAAAATTTTAGTTACTGAAAGTATGTTGTTACTCAGTTTCAAGCGCATATGTATAGGTATTCTTTATTTTCCTGCCATCTTAATTGTAATTATCATCTCTGTGCTGCCCAAGTGATTTATTTACTTGTGCAGAGCTATTCTCCTATTAGGGTTGTTACTCCTATTTTATTTAAGAATAATTTAATACAATAATCACTTCTGAAAATATATCGATAAAGTCTTCTTACTGTGAGAGGGGGGAATGTTTTCTCACCTTGCTGAATATTCCTTCCTTCAGTAAGTTTTTCTAGACTCCTTTAGGAAACATGGTGTTTTAGTGGTTTTATTAGATTAGAGTTCACAATGGCAAGCTCTTACATATCCTATGTTAAGACATGTCCACAGCTAGCTGCAAGGACACACAAAGTTTCATCGCGCTTTGCTCATATAAGGTGGACAGTGGATGTTACAAGGTCCCGCAATGGTCAGATGCGGGTTGGTCACAGGGGATTTCAGCTCCATCTTTTGGTACCTCTCCGTCTGTTGACCACACGTCAGCAAAAGCCCCAGGAATGCTATTCAGGTGGTGAGAAAGTTCTCCCTAACACATGTTGCTTTCAAGAGATGCATGCAGATAACCCAGCGATCATGTTGGAAGTGTCATAGTGCTCAGACTGCAACCCTGTGTGACCCCACCTGACCGAGGCACAGCTTCACCATGGTGTTTTGCTGCTGTAGGGGGAGGAGGGGGAATCAAGGGGAAAAAAGGCAATAATAATGAGATTCCTGTTTATTCTGTCACTCTGCACATTAGCCAGGCAACTCCTAAACCATTGTCAGCATGGTCTAAACTTTCAGAACCAGGAAAGACAGACACCGTATTCAAAAGCTATGAGAAAGTCACTTTTCAGAAACAAGTAACCAAAAAAATCTATTGGAAAACAGATGCAAATCAATTGCAAAAAGCAAGAGGGAGGGTCACACAACTAGGAATTTGGAGAGCACCAGCGGTCAAAAGTACAAAGGCTCTGTGAAAAAAAAATCAAAATCAATTCAACTTTTAAATAGACGTTTCATTAATTAATTAGGACCATCACAATTCGATCCTTCTCTGCCATCCGGCCCCCTCTTTTTCCTTTCTTTTTTTCTTGTTACGATTATGACCAATACTTTGGTTTGCAGGGTTTAAAGCAGCCGGCTGTCTTCTTCTAAGATTTAAGGAACAAAATTTTATCTCATGCTTACCAACTGATTGTAAACGAGGGGCTGAAGTGAGCAGCTAAGGAGGAGGCCATCTGTTGCAATCCCTTCCTTTAACCAAACCAATTGCTTATAGCCTTAGCATGGCTCTTACCCTCTCCTAGCCCGGCACGCAGAAGCAATCCCTGTAGTAGCTTTTTAACTGATTGCATGACCATATGTTCCTTTTGAGTGGAACCAAAGCTAACACACAGCTTAAAACAAAACTACTGTACCAACTTTGAAACACAAACACGGCCAGAAAATTGAAGTGCAAAAGCATGGTAAAAAGGCTTTTCACATCAAGTTTCCTTCTTTCTGCCATATTGCTTTCAAAAGACAGAAGCACTTTACAGCAATGATGTCTATATATAAGCTGCTGAAGTACTGTCTTGTCTTCAGTGATTTTTATGATGATATTCTCTAATGCACTTTGAAGAAACGTTAAGACTAGGCAAAGCTCCCTTTTTATGAAGGAAACAAAAAGAATAATATATGGCAGACAGCATTAGCACGGAGTAGGAATATCAGACAAGAAAAGTTGATCTCTTGTTCCCTTCCTCTTTCCCCCTTTTCTTCTGTTATTCTGATAAGATCACTCTGTTATGTTCATCCCCTTCTACCTCAATTGTCTAGTCACATTATGTTAGGAAAATAGACTTTTCTGTCTTCTACTAATAGTAGAGCACAGTATTTCTAACAAATACATTGAGAGCAGATCCTGTAGCCATTCAGGGTTAACTATAAGGAAGCAACATAATCCAAGCAACAGCTTGAGTATTTGTCTAGATGTCCAATACCAAACAAAGGAATTTGATGATAAATACGAAGCATTAAAAAGTGCAACTAGCATCCACATATATGAAATGTTCCATGTATACAATGCAGAGGTCAGGCAAAATTGAAATTCATTTAAGGAGAGACTTTCCCCCAAGAGGAATTTGAGGAATACTGACAAAATGTTTCTTTTCTAGTAAAAAGCATTATTAAATTATGTCAACTTAATTGCAGGATCACTGTGTTTTCACAAATGCCTACCCAGCTAAAGGTATATGGAGTTTCTGATTTCGGATTTCACAAATGTGATCAATTTCACAGGATTTCGGGAGCATATTCCTGGTGCAGGGGGAGGCCAACAGAGTTGAGTCAGGAGACTTCTTCCTGCCTGCATTGCCAGAAAACCAGAATTGCTGTGGGCAGACACGGCCAGTCATCCAGACACTTTGGACATTAATGGGTGGATCTTATAAACTTATTACATCCTATTTTGCTATGATGTAAGAAATGTTACAGTCTAATATATACCTTTAGAGTACCAGCCCACATATCCATTTTCTGGCAAGCACAGAGCACTGCGTGAGAGTTCACACACACCCGCCAGCTTTTTACAAGAAACAAAAGCCACTTCTGACTTGAGAACCTACAAGACCACCTACAAGACAACAATAAAGAAGCCTCCCCAGTTGAACTCCATCTGAGCCCTGGAGGACCTGGTGAAACTGATATTCCATACAGAAATAGCATTAGGATTAGAGCGTCCGAGATGGTCCGTCAAAGGCCTTTGAGAGGTCTTGGAAAGGTTCTGCCGAGAACAGTGCAAGACCATTGCAGCAATTTCTTTTCATTCAAGAGCTGAATGTCTGGCATATTTATTTCATAAAGTGAGAACCAGTATCCCAAACAAATAGCTAGAATGAGCATTATTCAGCCTTTTTCCTGGCAACCAGCTTAAACGACCGTGTCTTGCTTTTCTGGGAAACCTGCCAGGTGAGCTTTGAAAGGATTGTAGTGCTGACGGCAAAGTCTAGAGGGTTCGCTCCACGCGCTAACCAGAGGTCTGTTAAAATAATCAGGAGGAGGTGGCAGAGGCCTTCATCCTACACAAGAGAAGAGGGTCGGAGCATAACGGCATTGCCGGGGGAAACCGAGAGGGCTATTAAGTTCACTGGGGCATGGACTGTCTTTTACCATGTGTTTGTATGGCTCTAGCACTGAAGCACCCCAGAGTAAAGTCTTTAAAAGCAGTTGAATAACTTATGCTCTTAAAATCTGTTTCCAAAAGTGAGTAGTATAACTTCCATTTACTCCCATCTTTGGGCCTGGGGTGCAATTCTGCTCCCACTTTCTTTTTTCCCTTATCCCCGGGGAAAAACTGCTGCCTTGTCACCTCTTTGGCCACTTGCGATTCTACTGTTTACAGTGACTGTGCATCATGAAGTCATCTCCACAACTAGAAGAGGCGGGTGGCACCAAATGCTGTTATACCATTTTGTGATGTCACCACATTTACTGAAAATGAAGTTTTGAGGGAAAAAGTGAGTAACTGAACAGAATTCCTAAATCAGAATTAATCCAAGCTACACAATGAAGAGCTGCCAAGTGAAAAATTTGCTACCGTGACTTACATATTGAACTGATTTAAATGACCTAATTTATGAAAATGCATTTTAGAATGCCTTTCTGTCATTGTGGAAAACTAGTCCTATAAAAGTCAGTAATCAGCATCCTTGTGATAGCATTAATGTGAATTTTCCTATTATATAGTATAGATTATTAGCTGTTTCATCCCTGAGGAAAACACTGATATTGACAAAGGGAGAATTTCACTTTGAGTGAAAAAGCCACACTTGGCAAGGAGTTTAGAAGCAGAATAGTATTTATGTAAATATAATGAGAAGATTATAGCTGATCTCCTTGACGTTATTCTTCCATAAAATGACAGAAACATTAGAAATTTATCTGGACTATGCTAAAATAACTAAATATTGAAAGGAAACCTTACAGCCAGCTACACTGAGGGGACACCTGAAAAGCCTTTTGTCCACTCTGTTAGGAGTGGAAACCTCTTTGTATATTATAGGTGAATAAAACTAAAGAGTGCTTATTACAGATAACAGTGCAAAACTCCAGAAGGAGCTGCTTGATGGAAGAGTTGATCTAAGCAATCATGCAACCTTCTGTTGCTTGTTCACTCTGTTTTAATTTTAAAGGCCCAGAAATAACAATTGAGGCCAATGATGCATCTCTTTAACCTCATTAATACCATATTTATTTATTTTTTTAAAAGGTAGAAGTACAATATTGCACCACTAAACCCAGCTACAAGAGCAAGTCACCGTGTCAGTGGTCATACTTGCAAATTAGTTTCAGGCACCTGCTAGACATAATGAAAAAAAGAAGTCAATCAAGAGCAGAACAGCCAACTACAGCCTAAGGATATTGAAAATATACAACAATATCTATCACCTCAATTGCAACCTTAAAACTGCATGACAAATCAGTTGTTGGAAGAAAAAAGTCAACTGCAGATCAATGTAATCAAGTGACTGATTACTTGACTGAGAAAAAATTAGTATCCTATGCATAGAGAGATTTCCTTTTGGATTACAGTGACAAATGCTTCCTGATCTTTCTAATACCTGCACGCATTTACTGATGGTTCATTCAACAGGCCTTAGAAGAGGCAAAGATTTTCTTAAGTAGGTGCTTGAAATCACATTGGCATTTTTAGAGGAAAACCAAAACAGTTCCTTTGGTCCTGGTTTGTGCTTTTAGGAATGTAGTTTAAAGCATAAACATTTTGAAAATTGGGGCAGGAGCCATTGGGAAGGCTGTACACAAAAGAAATGTGATACAGTAAGCAGAGGCAAGTAAATAAATTCAAGCATGCCTAGGTCAGGACAGCTGCTGTAGTTTTCTGCACGTTATTTAAAAATCATTATTTATTTTAGATATGCTTTCTGATAAAAGTTCTTTACACCTCTCATGTTTCCTATAATAGCAAAGCCATGAAGTAGCCATGAAGTAAGTACTACTGCCATTATGCAACATGAGAGAGTAATTTTAGTGGTCTGCTCGGGCCTTCAATCTCTGAAATCCAGTTTTATCACATACAAGTCCTGGCAACTGGGTTCCATTTTCCTCGCTCAAAATACAGAACTATTTGAATGTATTTTAGAATTAGTTATGTTAACCTGTACTTTGAGAGCAGTCACCGTATTAAATGGTAGATACCCATTAGGAGGAACACATTCGAATCATTGAATCCTTTATACAACATTTTTGTAAAAATTTAAACATCATTTTGAGAAGTAGAAAACGTACCAGTCCAGTGATATCTGTCATTACTCATTTTTCATATACTCAATGTGATTATTCATTACTCAAAAATGACATAGTTAAATGCTAAGTCTTGCTAAAATATTGATCATAATATGTGGGGGCATATAATTTATCTGAATCAAGTGAAATATGTTTTCCTCAGCGAAATGATGAAAGCTTGTCTCATTACAGCATTATTTCTACTGAAGTTTCCACCATTAGTTAGTTTAATGACTCTGTGAACATTTTAATTGAGAAGATCCCTGTGTAAGTTGCTCATTCAAGACACATGGATGAGTTTAGATTCCGGAACAAGAGAAATGTGCAGTTGGCTGTGCTCAGCCTGAGAGCACAGGCAGAAGGCAGAGAACCAGATAAAACAAAATACCCAGATCAGGAGGGGCAGAAGGAATGGAAGGGGAAAAGACAAGGTGTTACAGGCTAGGAGACTTGAACGGACATAACTTGCTGGTGGGAATACTTGGGCTGGCAATGTGGTGTACAAACACGTGTTCGCTTAAATCGTTCTCACCCCCCCAAAAAATCCACTGAGGCCAGTGGAAAACTACACTGACCTTTGAAAATCAAGCCTGATAAGAAAAGGTAAACGTTGCTATTACGAGCCTTGGTTTTGCTTTGTATACCTGCTTTCTAAGAGAGAACAAAATGACCAGCAATCTTGCGTCATCCCCTACCTGCACACAACAATTCACATAGATTCAAAGGAAAAATCACAGTAAACCACAATTTAATATCAGCTACATGTAGATGGTCTGTTCAAGTGGTGCTCTGCTGTCCTCCCTGATGATGTGAGCTGGGTCTCTATCGGCTGTTCCATGAAGTCTTGTATTGCTGTCTGTAGTGTGACACCGAAGCGCTGATACCAAAATATTTTGTGGCTAATCTTGTCACTGATAAGTTAAGGAAGTTGTTGCTACAGGAGACTATACTCCCTTTGTATCAATGGTGCAGAAGTGGGGTCATTCCCCCCCCGTACGTGCACTTCTCTGAAAACAGAGTAATTTAGGGGAAAAATGAAAACCCGTAACTTTCTTATTTAATCAGAAAAATATACTGGGAATGGAGAGACATTTTTATTTCTGCTTCCCAGCTACTGAAACAGAAGCCAAGAAGAGCTTGAGTGATTTGCCTGAAGTCACATAGTTCTACATATTTTAGCCTGGATGTCAGATCATAAGATTAAACTGTTAGCTCAGTCACCTTTCAGTTGCTGCTGATATCAGGAAACCCCACAGGATTTATGCTTTGAACGCCCACAGGTTACTTCAGAACACACAAGACATGGAGTTGGGGATCTTTGAGTACAGTCTACCTTCTTCAGTCATTTACTCACCTTAATTGAAAGATCTTTAACTTGGGACCGTATCCTTTTGTAGCTCTCTACAGTGTCTAGCATAAGAGTCCTTGATCCTGGCTGTATTCTCAGAGAGCTGCAATTATTGAACATGAGAACTAGTGTCTTTTGTAGCAACTGATCCAGGGCACAGACAGCTGATTGAGAGCAAGTGACTTCCTGAAGCGTAACTAGTTACTGTCACACACACGCAAAAAAACGCCAAAGAAGAGGTACTGGGAAACACCATAAGGAGGTCAACAGCTCAAACATCTTGCACATTATTTTGTGCTATATGCATCACAGATTACATTCTCCTTCTGAAGGCACTAATGGGACAGCCTCAGATATTATGTGCTGAAGTTACTAGTCCAGGGCCAAATATACAGTTGCCTTCAGCAAATGGTTACCCAGAGAAATGCAACGGGACTAATCGAGCGGGCCAGCAAGATTTGGCTCCACGGAAGCATTGCTGTCACAGTGCATCCCTCATTTATGAATAGAAATAGCAGAGAAAAGCATAACAGTTTAAAAATGTCATTTCTATTAGGAAAAAATGAAAGAGTATGAATCTCTGAATATTTCTCAGAATGCCATTTTATTAGATGCATCCAAACCTGGAAAGCTTAAGCCAAGAAAAGAAAAAAAAAAAAAAATTAAACATGATAGGATTCATTCTAAATAATCTCACATTTTACATAGAGAAAATGAAGTGTTTGACAAACACTTCATGAGCAAGATGATTTACATTATTTTCACTTTGTTTCTGATTATTGGAAATAAAAATATATAACCCTGCATTCATTTCTTACTTGTTCTCTAGCACCTTTGCTGAACCTTTCTATGAAATCATACACATGCAAGATCAAAACAGAGAGATGGGAAGTAGAATGTGCTTCATTATGGCAAGTACTGCTCATATCCTCCTCCACAACACAATTTATTAGTATCTAATAGAATTGTAATGTTTCTCATTCTACATTTTTACAGCTGCATCAAAATATTAAAGTGTGAATTGCAATTAAACTCACACAGTGCTCTTAGCATAATTTCCCTTGTATTAATACTTAGCAAACCAAGTTATTGGTGTAATATTACTCTTGATACTGGTTGTCATAAAGGGATAAAGCCTCCAAATAGTAATAAAGTATATTTTACTGTAGAGAGAGCAGCAGTACAAAAAACCATTATGCTACTGGAGTTGTTAATTTCTGTGGAAGGGGGTGGGGAGAGAAAGGCTTTTGACTCCTTAAATTATGGTTTGCAGGTTAGTACACCAACTCACTTAATCTCTCTAAACAGGTAATTTACTTGCTTTCTGAAAGCACCCATGTGCAAGGAAATGCTAGTGCACTCCAGGGATGATTCTAAGATTGATTGCTTGGCTCTAGTCACCGATAACGGTATGTATTCTGCTAAGCTCTATTTTACATGTGTCTAAAATCTTTAAAGATTTTAGAGGGAAAAAATGGAGAGGCTATATTTGTTTCAGATAACCTCAATTTATGAGTGCATGGTCTGCTTGACTGAAGAATTTTGAAGCAGAAGGGCTAAACTACTACTTGCAAATGGCAATAGGTACATTAACTAGGGATAGAGCAATTGCAGGTGTGATATGCTTATGTTATCCATTAGGAAGTTCGGAAGTTACATTTTGTATTTTCCAGCTGCTCCTTAGATTTGCAGTTGGCTGTAGCTTTTTGTGGTTTATAGTTCAGAACTGAGCTCTGCAAGAACACACTCATGGAAGAAATGGAGAGCTTTAGTGTTAGCTTATGGAGGGAAAATCAACAACAAAGTGGCTGAATTAAATGCTGTTAAATGGACATGACTTTTGTAGGATTGCCTGGGCTGGATAGTTCTATAGAGGCATCTGGAAGTAGAACTCAAATGTCAAGGTTTAAGTTGTTGCTGCTTCTTTTAAGAACTCACCAAGTAAAGCAAACTATTTCATACTCTTAAGTCCCGACCCTTAGTGTAATCAGAAGCACAGCTGCAGTATGGGTCAACATGTTTGATCAGATTTTTGCCTGGTTACTCAAGGGCTGGAAGCAATGAAGACTTGGCCATGCAGGCTGCAACCAAAAGCCCAGGGAGCTTGTGCAGTCTGTCCTGTAAATCATGTCATGAAAACAAAAGACCATTTTATTAAGTTAACAATAAAATCCCAGTCTCAGGGTGATGCTGAAGGAGGTTTTGAAAAAGATTATCTTGACTTATTTCAGATAGTCTCGTGGTTTTGCTAACGTCCAGTATGTGTTATTGATAAAGGACCCTCTTAGCTGTTGCCCTCCAATTTGCAAAGTCCTTTCTGTCAGTGGGGATTTCTCTCCCTTCCAGATGAGAAGTGCCTTCACACTAGCAGTAAAGACTGCTGGGTGGGGGAGCTGGTAAATCTGTGAATGGACCCCCAGATTCTGGTCCATGCACAGTGCCACACATCATGGAGCTTTAAAATACAAATAAAGCAAAACTTCCAAAGCTGCTGCAACCTCCAGTCCCACCTGCCATTGTTGTCAGATGGTTTCTAACAGCATAGGCTTCTGTCTGTGACAATTAGTGGTGATAAATCCTCTGATTTGGGTAGGCTGAACATGAGGAGTCTGTATCGCAGCCCACAGAATTAACACTGTTTGTAGTGTCTGGGATTTGCTGTGTCATTCAAGAACTGCCAAGATAACTGCATCGTTGCAATGTGTCGCGCATTTCATATTTTTACTCCCCTTTCCTTCTCCCTCCCTTATATTTTATCTCCCAGAAGTTTAATCTCTCCTGCCTAAGCCACCAGCTACCAGAATAGAGCAAAGTACTTGAATATGATGAAAAGGCCATTAATTGCCATCAGCCTGACCTCCCATCACAGGCTGCCTCCCTCCTCACTCAGCATGGGGAGGTTAATCTCCTAACTCTGTGCTGCTGTACCCGGTACAATAATCACTCCTGAGCAACAGCAACGGTGACATTACTTTTGCTCGTGAGGCTATGAGAACTTGGTGAGCTGAAGACTACAAAAGCAGTATGGTGACAGTCTGCATAAAAAAAGACGGTTAAGTGTTCAAGGGTCTAACCCAAAGCCCTATTTAAATTCAGTAGAAGTTTCAAATGTGGCCCCTAATATCTTAAGCACATCTTAGAAAGACCTGGAGCACCCAGGACTGTGGCAAGGTTTACTCATCTAAGTCTGGCTGAACGTAAAATTCTCCATTCCTTCCTCTATTCCTCATGGCACATTTCCTAACGGTATAATTTACAGGAAAATGATCAAAATATCATTAAGAAATGTCAGTACTCTCAGTCAAGCTCCTTTCAGAAATATAAGCAGTGTGTGGCAGGCATAATAAAGTCGTGATTAGGAGTGTCCTTTAAATCACAGGAAAGGGAGGCAGAGTAGATGTGCCCTATTCCATCTCTGAACAGGCTCTTTGCGTGACTGTGAGCAAGTACATAACTAGCAAATGCCCAGGCATAACTCAATTCTTTAATGCCTGTAAAGATATTAGTACTTCTGCACTACCCAGCAATAGAAATAACATCATCATTTTCTCCCTGCACATCGGAAGCCACTGACAAGCCAACCCAGAGAAGTGCATTGCAGAAGCTGCTTCCCTGCTCAGCCCAGCTTTGGGGCCAAGCAGAGGCAAAGCAGCCGCTGAACCGCAGAGCACGAGAACAGCGGCTGATGTGATCCTTGACATTAACAACGGCCACAGTTGCCCCAGAGTTAGATTTGGTTTTACCCTAGGAAATGAAGAACGGCGAGGAAGGGCCAAAGGACTTAGGTGAAAGGCACCAGAGCAAGAGTCATAGTACTAAAGAAATTAGTTCTGCATGAGCACCACCGGTTCTCCTCAGTCTCCTCCCAGCCCTGTTTCTGCTAGCAAGCCCATGCACACAAACCAAGGCAGACGCATATGCAAGAAGTGATCCATTTGTCCTGTGATAACGTTACTCTAATTAGTCACATATTCTTGACAGCTAGGACTACATCTAAAAAGCAAAAGGCATTTTTCATTGATTGCTCTTTTCCTACAAAGAAATAACAACATGGCCTCTGTAGAAAATGCACTCAATAAATGAATTTGGATAACACTAGGAGTTTTGTGAAACAGTCTTTAATAGTGAGTCCAAAAGCAACTGAGGAAAAATTATATGCTAAGATAATCAAGTACATCTCTGTATGTAGCACTAGGTTTTTGTGTTGACTGCTTCACATTTTGAAAGAAAAAGCCCACAAGACAACAGAAAGGGGTGAGCCCTCACAGGGCATTATTCCAGGGAGTTATTCCTGGCTCAATTCCAGAAAGGACACTCCCAGGATGGGTATTTCTATTCTAGAACAAAAGTGTCTCATTTTAGATTCCTTTAGCCTTCTTAGAAACAATAGCTCACCTGTTATATTTGGCAGACTCTGCCAAATCCACTTCCCTGGGTAGACACCCCCTTTATTGTATGGGACTTACTCTTAGATCCAGGTAAAATGTCATGTGATGAATCTAAGACAATAATTAAAGGAAAACGTGTGCATGAAGTAGTGTATATATGTTGCACCTGTCAGAGACGCTGTGGAGATGGAGATCTTAACTGCAGTCCCAGCCTAGGGCCAGTGGATGGAGAGCTGCAGAAACTTCAGTTTAGCTTGTGGCAACACGACCACATGTATGCATGTATCTTTAGCTAGTCAGTCACAAAACAGGTACCAGCGAGTGTTTTGGACAAGGAAGCTCCTGATCTTCATGCACAGTAAAGGAGTGGGGTCAACCCTATCAAAGGGTTCTCTGTGAGCCTGTTTCTTTCTCAAAACAAGCCCTGCAAATCCTAAATCCACCTATGTCTAGGTTGCCAGATTTGAAGCAGATACCAGATTGTTTTAGTTCCCAAGTTTGGACATAGCAAACAAACAAAAAAACCCCAAACAAACCCCAAACCGCAAGATAATACACATGGGAGCTGTGAGCTTTTCTTAAAGCTGAAATGATTCTTTCATGAAACAAAATACTGCTGTTAGCCCACTCTTGCTGTAAATATGATCAGTGCCAAAAGGTACACTGGCTTTCCTAGCCCCATTTGTCCAGCTCAGTTATAAAACAGTAAAGAAGCCAAAGCCTAGACGCCAGCTAAAACTGTGGTAAAGCCAAAGGTGAAGACTAGATCGTACTGTTCTACCTGGTGGAAAGAGCGCACAGAGGCACCTGGAAAGGATTTGACTTATAGACAAGGTGACAGTATTTCTGAAATGAAAGATTGGAATACTTTCGTAGTGACTTTTTTAGGGTCGTAAAAAAGACAAAACACCCATTTACAAAAGATGCTTGCTGGTGGTGTTATTGCCAGCTTGCAAGGCGATAGCTACACTTGCATATTACTTATAGTGTAGGTTTATTTCCAGACACTCAGTGTTCTGGAGACATTTATCATACACCACCGAACAACTAACATTAACATCCACTTTGAGCAAAGGAACAGCTTTAAATGTCTGCGCTGATCCAACTTTTTCTCTCTTCACTCCTCTGTTCAGCAGACAGAACACTTGTTCCATTGGACTGTTTATTCCTGGCAAACATGGAACAAATTCTTCTCAGCCTCGGAAAAAGAGCAGCTTGTAGCTATTAAAACAGAAAGAGAAGCAAAAGAAGAAAACTGGGTCACTGAGGTGTCAGAAAAAAAGAAATTGCTGGGATGTCATGAAAGAAAAGAAAAAGGAAAAAAAAAACCCCAAAACCAAAATCAAGATTGTCCCAAGTTCGGTTACAGAAGAGACAAGCAGGAAGGATCTTCAAAAGAAGGTAGGCATTGCATTACAGCGCTATACTGTGACTTCTCCAAGCTGCCAAAGGGCTGGCAAATCCAATAGCTCATGACTAGAAATAAAGAGCAATTATAGCTGGGCAATGGAAAATTGATACCTCTAAACCTATAAACTCTTATGCTGATGCCTCCCAGCAAAGAACAGAAGCTGGACTGGTGGGTTTCCAATGTAAACTTATATCATCTGTTTAATTCTGCTTTTATTTAATGCCGCTGTCCTTTATGTGGCATTAACTTTAATGTAATATTGAAGGGTTTGTTTTTTAATAGCATCATAAGTGTAAATGTAATAGTTATGTAATAATAATAATAAATCAAGAATGTACTAGAGTCACTGCAATAACTAATAATAATGTTAAGACACAGTCTATGATGCATCTAAAGTTCAGTACCTTCGAGAGTTAATTAAGTTCAAGTTAATTGGCAATGATCTTATTTCTAGACAGGAAATGTAGCCGATTATCTTGTTTATGCTTAAACAAGTAACTGAGGTCATAACGAGACTTTTTGGGGTATTATTGATTGATTTGTAATTTCTTAATTAACTTTGATTGACTTTTCAAGTATCTTGCTTCTTGACTTAATTCTTTCCTTCTAGGGAGATGAAGCTACTGACATGACTGGTGGTAAAGTCACAGTCACCATTTTCACTGTATGAAATATGTAGTTTTCGTAACTCCATTGTACTTTTAAGATGCTATGCTACTACAGATAAAGCTTTTGCAGCAAAGAGCAACTCAACTTACTGTTTTCATAAAGTCATGCCTACCTTTACTTGTCATAAGGTAAACAGTAGCACCAGAGATGCCAAATTGCATTTAATCATTCAGACAAGCACTGCTATGTCATTTCGTATGTTCCTATTGTTAATTGTACAAATATTACCATTTTATTGCTTCAGAAAATTACCTTTAAAAATAGTTAATGGATAAATATATGAAAACCAAACCCAAGTAATGCTTCCCAGATTAGAATTATGGGGAAGAAAACCAATCCTTTGCAAGGCAACTTTGTTTCGTCACAGCCTACTCAGCATCTTGAACCCTTTTTAATTGCAAATAGCTTCTCCTCATATAGCCTTATTCAGAACCATCCGATAGTACATCAGTTATTACACAGACTTAAAAAATTGAGCATAGTGTTAAAATTCAGCTCATGGGAAAGAACGAGCCAAAAAGGACCTTTAGCTCACGGCATCTCCAGTGAATAAATTCTTTAGCTGCAGTCACATAGCACTGGATAAAATGAACAACTCATTTACCTTACCTCCTGCCATTTTAGACCAGAATATAGGTAGAGACTAGTGAAATGTCTGTAGTGATGATGGGTGACAGTGCATGGGGATGTATCTGACTAGGAAAGCCAGAGCGGGGTGAATTGAGTAGCAGAGCCCCCTCACCAGCACTGCTAATGCATCTCCTGCCAGCAGATTCCCAAGGCATGGGCCATGAGAATGGAACTTTCTCTTCCCTGTAGACTGGTTTGGGTAAGCTAGATGGCCTCCCTGTAAGAAGGCAGAGTAACCCAGAGATAATTAAAGGCCACAAATGATATGCAGGAAAATAATTTCTGACAGTATCAGAATCAGATGGGACAAATCAGTTCCAGGAGGACAAAGAGTTCAAACTGAGAGAAAGTAACAAGACTTTTTTAAAAACAGAAGTGCAAACTGAAATGATAGTGCTTTATAAAAGGCCAAAGAAGTGCAGATACGACCATATTTTAAACCACCACCACAGCAGCAAATGGCAAATGGTATAAAATTGAGACTACTTTTCTGCTGTAGATACAGAGCAGTCCCAGAATGGTATAAATACTTTCCTGCTTTATCCCCCTCCCCGCTTCAAGTTTAGTCTTTTTTTTTTTCTTGTCATTAAACAAATTCCACAGTTCAGGAATTAATTGACAAACCCAGAATTTTTTCTTCTCTTGTGTTAATGGGCTTGTTCTCACTTGAACAAAATATTGTGGCAATTTAGAAATTATTCTTTACATTGACGCCAAACTCTTCTACTTGATTATGTTTTATTCCATTGCTGGAGTTTTCTATTTCCTTCAAGTCCCACTTCAGTATCCCTTGAGTACCACTATTTCATGCTATTCTGATTTTGGGCCATGTGATTCATAGCAAAGCATTAATTTTCATTTTTATCAGATATTCAGTGTTGAACATTGTACAAGCACTCTGTCCTGTCCCCCTTTGTAGCTAGCCCAGTACTTCCCCAGCATCACCAGTCTCTCCAATAATGGAATGTGGAAGTTATCCTTTGGATAAAGACTTTCCTTATAAGAATTATATGGGCTGATTTACCACACTTGTCTCCTCCTACAGAGTTAGCACTAATTTCCTAGATCAAACTGCTCCCAAAACTTGCAGCATTCTGGAGGCAGCCACCCCAGTGCTGAGGGAGGACATTCATTCACATACACTGAGATTTAATCCAGGGCCTCATTTGCGTTGTAGGTAGTTTCACCTCCTGAGTATCTTTAAGACCAATTCTAGTTTGAAATACACATTTTGCCACTATCTTACCTGGAAAGCAAGTCCATCCATTTAGGGAACTAAACCAAGATGTGATAGACCTAGTAGTGTTGTGGGAGATTTCAGCAATAAACATGAGAATTTTATAAAGAAAAGCTTATTTTTTGTCCTGCTTTCCATCATTTTCCCTGCTCTTATGCTGTACCTGTCACAACAGTGTCCTTGAAGCTTGAGAATCTGTGATGAGCACTTATCCTTTCTTTCCACACTTGGAGCCTAATTTTTTTAAGTACTCAGGGTGAGTATTTGTTTCACTGGAAAAATGAGAGTGCTGCTTTGCTTATGTTTTCAGATCTTGTGGAACAAACACCTTCCACTAGCAATCTGCTCCCTACCCACCTGACACGGGGGAAACCCCCTACATCTAAATATCAAGTCTAGACCTCTCCCCACCCTCACTTCACCAGGAATTCTGCTTTTCCTATAGTTCAAAGGAGATTAAGCAAGTTAAGAGGCAATATTTTGGTGTTGCCCTATCTCTAACTTCATTTTGTACTGTCTGAGACAGCTCAACCTCCTTTTTCTAGGCTGGAAAATATAATCTTTTAGAACTCTCATGGTTTAAAACCCAAAATTACTCAGAGTAATCTACAGTTTTAAGAATAAAATATACTTTAAAAAAGTAATAACAGTAATGTCTTTTCATGCTAGATAAGACCTCAGACACATAAATAATGAGTGGTTATCAAGATTTTATTTTCATATTTATTGATATAAAAATTCAATATATAAGATATTCAACTCCCTTTAAGCAGGCTGAAATAATTCCTTAAGTAGAACGACTAGAGAAAAATCCTTCTCAATTTTATCCACAGGCGTAAAGCCTGACCTCAGGCGTACACACGCCATGCAGCACACGGCAAAGCAAAGGAGCCCAGACTGGCACAGGGAAGCCAGATCCTGGCAGGCCAAGCCGTGTGCGTGAGGTGACTCAGGAGTGCTCGTTAAGGTTTACTGGCTGTGATAAAGCACTCTACCAGCCCAGCCGCATGATGCTGGTGTTTTCACTGGTGGAACTGGGAGCAGGTTTTGCCCCAGTGACTCCACACTCCTTTGGATAAGGCTTAATTTAAGTTACTGTTGCTCCCCGTACACCATTTTAAGGATATTTAGGTATTTGTATTCTTGAAGGCAGGGGGCTAGCACAAGGTACTACTGCTGGGGAGCAAACTAAAGCAGTACGACAAAAGACACGTAGTGCTAGGAAATTCTTCTGGGCGCCTTTGCTCTCCATGCCAGGACGGGACTTACACTATTCTCTTTGGGACAGCCTGGGCAAGACAATCCAATAAAAACTTTTGCTTTTATTATCCTGCCCTGAATTTTATGGTCCACTTCAAAAACCTATCTTTCAGTTACAAAACAGTCATGCCACCATTTTTTTTTTTCCTGGTTGATGCTCTATGGAGAGAATATTGCCAGTAGCATTTCTGTAGAGTAAATATCTCCCTTTTTGCCTAGTCAATGTATTCTCAATTAAAAATATTTTAATAGCCACAATCCTCAGCTGTGCTCATTTACATAAAAAGAGTGCCAAATGGTACAGAGCCTCCTGTGCTGCCTTTTCTGAACAGATATAAAATGCCTGGAGAGCACTGTGAAGATCTGGTTGTTTCCTATACAATAGTGAATGCACTGATGCTAACCATTTCCAGTACATTTCGGTTTGCTCCTGTTTTTCTTAACCACAAATGAGACTTTAAATAAAACAAATTAAAATTCTGATGGGGTACACAACTCTTAACAAAACTAATACCCTACTCACAAATGCCATGCAATTTATGAGTAGCATCCTCTGGGTAATAACCAAGACAAAACGCAGAGGTACAGACGCACAAGAAGTTAAAGCAGATTGGCCTAAAATCAATTCCGTTGTCAACCATGTGGTATTTAATAACTGGGACAGGTCATTGCTCTTTGTTTAAACATGGGGAGGAAAGGCAGGATTATCAGGGTCGTCCGACTTCATCAACATAAAAATATATAGGTAAACTCCCCATCAAGTACAAGCAGTCCCCAGCAATCACCATTTTATGAACAGTTGCAGCAATCTCACTTTGATCAGCCCTTTCCGAGTGTTGTGGGTGAGAGGGGCAGAAGCAGCACGTAATCATTCTGCCAAAAATAAGTACTACCCAAAACACGTGATGTGCAGAAGACTCATCAGCTGCAAGCAACAGTCTTGTGGATCAGCCTTGGACAAGGTTGTAAGTACTAAAAGCCCAGACGACTGCACCTGGGCACAAGAGCTTCAGCAGGGCAGCCCGTGCTCCCAGGCTGGGGGTGTCTGCGTTGGCAGCTCTGGTCAAGACAGCTCTTTTGACGTGACCCTGGATCAAACTGGGCCACGTCTCACTTTAGTTTCCACTAAAAGGAAGCCTGTTTGCCTCCTCCAGGCTGGCTCCACAGTGCAAGCCAGGACACGAAGCCTGACCAGGCAAGAGCCGATCCGGAACACAAATGCCCAAAGTCCAGACCATGCAGACACCAGGTCCTCAGCACCAGCTGTTTGCTCAACCTTTGCTGCAATAGTTATAAAGCTTCACACGCACTGTGTGTGGGCAGAGAATTCAGCATGTGCATACAAGTATCCTCTTCCACGCAAAGAAACATTTCTGGGTTTCAGGCTGGGGGTTGGAGTCTTTCGGTGACTGCAACTTTTTTTAATGGGGAAGCTCTTTTTACTGTGGTGTTAACTTTCCAGCCATTGTCTTATAGCTCATTTCCCTTTCTCCAGCCATGGCTTTGCCAGTTCTCCTCTCCCACCCCTCTCTTGATCATGGTTTGAGGTTTTGTTTAATTTCAGCAGTTTCTCCGATTTCTTTGTTTTGTTGAGGGTTTTAGGTTTTTTTTTTTCTCTTTGGTTTTTTTGGGGGGGTGGGTGGGAATGTTCAGTTTATGAGTTCCTGATCTTGTTATCCAACCTATTTCTCCCCATCCAGTTTTCAGTTGTTACAGTCATATACAGCTGCCCTCTGCAAATTAATATTGCCATTGCTATGCTTCAATGCTTTGTATTTCCAGCCCCTTTAAACCTCTTACTTTAGAACACTGTTGTGCAATAATATATTGAATAAATGAGTAACCACTTCACACTGCTCTTGTAGTTATGAATAACCAGAGAAATTTCTTTTTTTGGCAGTAAATGAAAAATTAGATGTACTTTAAAGGCTCCTAAAATGCATTTTCAGTTGCTACCAGATGAAATCAAAGAGACAAAATTACTTTTTTCTGCTTAAATATTTCATTGATTTTTCTTAGAATACTATCCTCCCTCCTCTCTTAATCCAAGGCGTGTGTGATGATTCCTGGCTGTACCGTAAGGCCTTCTTTATAGTTCTAGGCCCGATCAGAGTATTTATAAAGAATGGCCCACAGTAATGTTAAATACATTTTAATGCACATATTCTACCTGTATAGACTAGCACCAGGAACTTCATAACAAGAGAACTGAATTTGAATCTGCCCAACATGCCTGTCTACAAGCACTGTGTCTGCAGTGCTAAATCACACCCATATTCTAGCTGCCCATGGCTTCACACAGCCCATGCACATTAATTGTTCCATCCAGAAACAAAATTGAGAAAGCCATGTGGGACTGTGCATGGAGAGGGGGGCATACTTATTGAAATTCATGTATTGCTCTGCTTGATTCCCCAAGCCACACATGGGAACGCTCAGCCATAGGTGGCTGCATCACTGTCTCGGGGAGAGGGAAGAACTGGGGCAGAACTGTTCCACTGTGTGGTTTCACTGTTGGTCACAGCTTTTCAGACATGCAAGGCATAAACCCAAGAACCTGGCCCGTTGGGTTTCAGTGCCTGCAAACGCTGAATAAAATACACCTAGAGCTACTGTGATAATTGTGTACCAATTTATGTGCATTTAATCAGACCCCAGATATTTTCTGATGATAAAAAAATAAAGCCTTATAACTTCATTGAATAAAAGCAAAAATAAGCTTATGTGTTCTTCTAGGCTGATATCAAACTGCTTCCCCAAGATGTGCCCAACAACCTGCCCAGCATTTTAGTGACAAAACTCTTCAGTCTCTCCAAAACAGAAACAGCAAAACACGAGCATTTTCAAATCAGAAAAGAAACTTCCTACCGCACAGAAAGACCACACACAACTGCAGCAGCACCCATGTGAGTGCATGTATACTTTGGCTCTCAACAAAGCTGTGCACAGCCCTTCACTGGTGTTGCTTCCTCAGAAGCGTTGGTTATTTCAGCAGGAAGCTCTGCACAGGGGCCATCCCCACATCAGGGCAGACTTGAAAAGAAAAATGCTTTGATTTCCAAAGCCCATTTCTTAATTCATAGCAACTGGTGTCAATCAGGAGCTCCATTCCAGTTGCTCCAGTGTAAAAATCACTCTAATTTACAGGGCAGATCCAAGTCTAGTCTTTTAACTTGCAGAAGTACCTGGACTCCATCTGGCCTGGGCAGGTAGGCTTTTTGCACAGTTTGGGCCTGAAACAAGGAGACAGTTGCATTTCATACAGTTCCACTGCTCATCTCTCTGAACCCAACTTCTCTGCACAGTATCTGACAGAACACAGCCCACAGGGAGGAATACAAGTACAACACATTTCTTTCTGGTTAGATTGAGTTTTGCAAGTGCAGATAACTTTTTAATATTTTAAAATACATTTTGAATTACAATTGTAATTAGGCAAGGAGCTTTTTTCCTCATAATCACATGAAATGGCCCAAGCAATTTAGCGTTCCAATTTTCATATTCATAGAGCAAATATTAGACTGTCCAGTGACATTATTGAACAATAGATAACAATCCTAGGTCACGCTGTATGTTCTTTTTAAGTAGATATGTAATATGGAAGATTAAAAAAAGTATTCTTCTAAAATTACAGGGGAGTTTTGTATAAAATTTTTCTGGCTTAGAATTGTAATTCTAACTGGAGAAGGAGCCAAATTATTTCTTAACATTTTCAAACCACTGCTTCCAGAACGCTGCAACCCTGAGCTGAGACAACTGCATATCTTCAAACTAGTCACTTAAAAATATGAGCCCATTTATGCCAGACCCCTGTGAACCCATTAGTTCAAAACTAGAGGCATGGTGCAAGATTATGCATACAAGTATCATCTGCTAATTGAAAAAAATGAAGCTAATTAAACATATATTTGCTCACCACAAATTAGGAAAAAACATCATTCTGCCACTCCCATTTCAGATCCCATTTCATAAGCAGTCCTTACAAACATCTACTTTATGATAAATAGTGTCTTCAGGGATCCCAAAAATCCACATTTTCCATAAATATATGTTTCCTTGAGCTCTCCATATCAGTTCAATGTTTGTACCCAAGTGGATCCTATCATACTGCATTCTTCAGGCACACAGCTGCTTTTCTGTCTTTGGCTTTTTAAAGAAAATTAAAAAGAGACTTAACACTTTTAATTAGATGTTTAATTCATGCTTTTGTGAGCTATTTCCTTCCAATCTGAATTTTGTCACACAACTATAACAGTCCTTCCACTGCCAAAAAAATTTTTTTTTAAATGCTAACTCAGTGTCTCATAAAGAACGTGTATTGCACAATTTGGTAAAGAATTTGAAAGTGAAAGTCTCATTTGTTAGTAAAGTAGGAACGCCTAGTAACTGTCACAAGCTGCGGCTGCAAAAATATGCAATGTTCAGAACAAAAACCCCTCCAAAACCAAAGGAACAGTTTAAACACATTTTATAGGGGATACAGGAAAGACAAAGTTTAAGGGACTAGTTGAAAGAGCAAGTTAAGCAGAACGTAGATCTTACCAGTGAGATGCAAGTATTTTACTACTTTTGTGTTTTTATTTTCAAAGAAACAAATGCAGAAATACTAAAAACAAATGAAATAGGACTCAACTGTGTGAAGAAGGTAGCAAAGAGCAGCCCAGTTTTCAGAAGGAGCTTCCTATTTCCCCTCTCACTGGCATTCAGTGCATTCACAGCATTGCTTTCCAAATCCTTTGGTAGCAGCTGAATGTCATTCAGCCCAATGATGTTCCTATTAAGAAAGCAACACATACCAGGCTAAGCGCCATGCCTTTTCCTCTGCTGTCAGTTATTGTTTCTAATCACAGGATGACGGTGAGCAGGATTTCGCTTGTCCTCAGGACCACATCATATAAGCTGTGTCTCAGTGTATGCTGCTCAAGCAGCGCTCTCCCCTTCCTCTTTTGCCTCCAACCTCTTATCTGATACACCATCAGTATCACCTACCAGTTGGCACTTGGTTGTTTTATTCTTTGCCCTGTTGCACCGCATGGGTACCATCTTTGCTGCTGCATGTTGCCATCGGAATAGACTGCACAGGTTGCGGAGGCAACATCAACTCATGTGTTTCTAGATGAATCTGTAAAGGCATCTGCTCATACTTCTAAATACTTCTACATACTTGTATAGTACTCCAGCACTATCAGTATAATGGATTATTATTAATAATGAGAGAAGTTCTGTAGGCCAGGATTCCTAGTTTTGCTGCACCTGGTGTTCATGGCCTAAATGAGCATCCCTGTTGAGTCTACTTGTTCATGTTCTTGCATGCACTTAGCTAATTTGGTGATCCTGCTCACAATTTTCGAAGTGTGTTGTACTTGTACAGCCTTGCTGTGTGTATTTGCGTTAGTCTCTTCAAACTGCAGCCTTCAGCTGGGCTCAACAGCAAACCCCATGGCTTGCTGAGACCCAAGCCCTGAGCTGAAGGCAGCTTCTATTCAGTGAAGGAGACAGGAGAGATATTTAAGGTTGTTTGAAACTGCTGGTTCAGTCTGGATACTACTATTCTGCTTTAGAAAAAAGTATTTCCATGTAAATTCTTGTATAAGCAGATTGAATAACCTTTGGGTAGGTTGGCTGAGAGTTTTTGCACACTTTTAAAAAGTGACCTTAACATCCAGAATCCAGGCAGGCTAAGAAAAGTACAGTTCTGCCCACAGCATATGCAGTGTCACAATACGGTTTGTCTGAATGTCCCATCAAAGCAACTGTGATCCAGAAGTTGTGCTCACAGCCTGGCTCTACCAGAAGCATGTTGACCAGCAAAAGTTGGTGGCCATGCTTCTTCACCCTTCCTTCCTTTGTACAGACCACGTCACCTGTACTGCAGGCAGCAGCTTTTCATCCTGCATTTTTGGATATAAAATTATGAACTGCTATTGCTTGTGCTACAGAACTAACGCAACTGGCAACAACTGCAGCAAAACCCCCACTCTGTCTTGTACCAAAGCATCCAGCAGGACAGGGACCTCCCTGCTGAGTATTACATGGCCTTGGCTGCTGGTAAATACTGCCAAAATAACTACCAGTTGCTATTTATCAATGTGGACATTCACAGCCTAAAGAAGGTGTCATCAGATTATCAGAATCACGAACTGAAGGAAAGAGAAATACAACACCACAGCCTGGAAAGCCTGAGAACATGTAGGTTCATACCTTGTCCGATCCCTTCCTCTCCTTGAAGCAAGACAAGCAAGTCATTACCTGAGTGGTCATATTTTTGCTGTTTCAAGTAACACATTAGGTCATAACTGGAAAACATCTCAAAAAAATCTATACAAGAATCAAACCCTCAAATAACCAGAATCTGGATGTCAGTCCAGGTAACTGTGCAAAGACCTACTGTGTCAATAATTTACTTACTTACATATTTACTTCACTCAGGTTCGTGGCAAAGCAAGGTCAAAACCTCAGCAGTCCACGGGGGAGGCCCTGCAGAGCTCCTGAGCCCCCCAGCAGCTACCCAGGTTGGCAATCAACTCGTCATTGCAGCCTGTGGCTGCAGGTGAGCAAGGATGCAACGTGCACACTCATAAAAATCTTTAAATTTGGCTTTCTCATCTGGGTGGCTGAATTCAGAAACCACTCCAGACCCCTCCTAAAGTCTGTTCTCAAGCAGGAGCCTAGTTAAATCACTTGAGGGGAAACTGAAATCAAAGATGGCTTTCTGCATCCAGCTGAAATGGATTGTTTAGCTATTACAAAAATATAACCCTTCAAGGGGGCTCAGGGTTCTGTGGAGAGATAGAAAGGCTGGGAGCCATCTGCATGAAAGAGAGTAAATACTTTTGTGGGGGGAAAGGCATTTTTCTCTTTTAACACAGCTACTAACAAAATAGCAACAGTGGCTTACAAAGAAAACATGCAAACATTTGACTGCTGTGAATTATGCAGTTTGGTACGAGATAAAATAATAATCAGCTCACCATCAAGACCAAATCCCCCAGCTGCTTGTAGGATCACGATCGGAGTGGTGTTGAGTCATCTCTTTTGCATACCTCTGCGGTACACAGCATTCTCAGCATACCGAGAGCTGCATCCGCAAGTGGACTACGAATCCAGCAGCCGCGGCCACCCAGAGCAGGCAGAGGTGGTCTCCATGCCAGGCCACTGCTACTTTGAAGGCACATTTTGTATGATCAACAGATTCCCCCGTGGCTGGCTCCCAGCCATCTCTTCTTCCTTTATCTCCTCAGAAGGCACTTACTTATTTATTTACTAACTTACTTACTTACCTCCCTCCCTCCCACACCTGCAAAAGGCTGAAGCTTTCAGTCAGCCCACAGGGAGGGTTAGTGGCCAGCTGGGCATTAATTTGTTGGTCTAAGGAGGTGACCTCAGCACTAGGAGCCCTCCCTGGCTGGGTGAATTTAAGGAGCTGTTGCAGCAGTTCTAGACTGCCTGATAACCTCATTGTCACCTCCCTAGGTGGCTGTAGTAGAAGTGCTGCGATTTTCTTTAGAAGGGCAGGAACCTGCTATATAATTAAATACGTCAAGTCAGTTCTGATCCAGTGTGTGGCGACCCCAGGGTAATTTGCTTCCCTTTATAAACCTGAACTTGATTTGCTTAATTTCTTTCTAGATGAACCTGAACGCTGGCTTTCAATTCTCATGGCCTCTTATTTATTATTTTTTAGACAGTTCATCCCTCCAGACACAAATCATAATTACCAAAGACCAGAGGGGAAGAGCCCAAATTCAAATGAATACATATATACATATGTGTGTGTGCACGTGTATATTAAGCTGCTGCCTGTCAAAGGCAGTTTAATGAAGCTGGAGGGAAGCTTTTAAATAAAGTCATGGAGAATGTCAAGCAACGTGAAGCAACCTAGTTAAACACAGAAAAACCTGTCCTCCCTTTCGTTTGGCTCCTGATTTATGTCAAGCTGAAATAAATGATAATAACACAAGGTTATTAGAGTTCTCTATGATATAAATATGAAGCGTATGCATTTAGAAATCTTAAGACTATAAAACACAGATGGAAGCACACCATCCATAAGTTCCAAACCATCTCATTTAAAACACATGCAAAGCACACCAAAAAGAGAGAGCGTGAGAAATAAAGATTGAAGTCTCTGAACTCTTCCTGAAGCACAAATTTTCTCCGAGAGTGATATTAGCACAAAATTGTTTGAAGGCAGAGACTGGCTGGTATACAAAAATGCCAACATCATGTTTAATTTTCATCAGATCTTAAGCAAAACCTCCTGCAAATATATTAGTTTTACAGTTGTAAAAAGGCTTAACCCCAGCAGGGCATGGAAACATGCTCCGACGGAGCACAAGCCGTCTCAGGGACCCATTGCCCACCCTGCTCCGATGCGGGGCCGTGTGGCAGAGGAGAGCTCTGGTGCATTGTAAGAGCCCTGGGAGGAAGCATCGCCGGCGTGACGTGGCTGCGTACGTCCCGTGTGTGTGCTGCTTTACTCGCCCACATCCCGTGCCCGCACTCGCGGGCCGCTGGGGTTGCCCTGTGGGCAGGATGTCTGTGTGGCCAGCGTAGTTTCCTACTGCCTAATCATTTTCTTCACTTTCTGGGGTGGGAAATCTCTGCAAAAAACTTCTCTGAACGTACCTGCAGAACATAAATTTCCAGGAAAGTGGCAATGTTATAGTAGTTCTGCCTTTTCTCAACCTCTTTTGCAGTGAAGCATTCTGATAGTGAATATATTTGACTAGAAATAATAATAAACTTTACAGAAAAGAAATGAATATTTTTATATGTCTTGGTTCAACAGGCTCCAGTTTAATTCTAAGCCCTTCATTTGAGAAATCAGTTGTGAGGTTGATTATATGTCAAAATATCCAAGCCAATGAAGTTATGTTGATGCTATTTCAAGAACAAGTAGAAAGTGTAATTTAAAGAGATAAGACCAGCGAAGAACAGAGTATTTGAATATTTTCTTCTACAGGTGACTAAAGATCTAATTACTGTTAGTAAAAGCAAACCCTGTGTGTCAGAAAGAGTGCTTGCTTCAGTGGCTGCAGATTAAAACACCCTAGTTAGTCCTTTTTATATTCAGGAAAAAAAATTAGCCCATAAATTCTTTTATGCTTTCAGCGAAGATATTTTTGGAACTGCAATAAATTTCTCATTACATATAATACACTACTGTCTGATTTTTTTTTTTATTATTTTTACCTTAAAATTATGTCTAAATGGGACAGTCCAATTATGTCTGATTTAATGTTCTAATGTAATCCTGTGTGATTACAAGAAAGGTCTCGGGTTATTTAACAAGTGACGTTTTGGATTTATTACAAAAGCGATATTGGAAGTATAGGACCTGTAGGGAGCCAATTAAACTTTCCTGGACATCATCTGCTTGGCAGTGTCCTCCTGCCACTAACCTGCCACCTTGCCTACAGAAATAACCAACTTGCTGTGCAGTGGCTGGGAAAGTGGAGCTTAGTTCAGAGCTGTATCCTTTAGGAGAGCAGAAGAGGAAGACAAAAGAAAGAAGATTTCAGTTGTTTCCATTACTGACCTTGTCAAAATGACCACCCTGTGGAAATAGCCCGGCCTTCTTGTCTGTGGTGTCCCAAAGAATCAAGGCCAGGCAGAGACTATGGCCGAGTAAATGTGTAAGTGAATAAGTCTGAAAGGCCAGAGAAGCAAACTCATCATGTACTCTGTCACCTGAACCAGGTTCCCTCCCTTTTGTACAAAACTGATGTGAAAGGTGAAATTATTCCCCTGCCCATTCTCACTGTTTCAATGCATCGTGTGAGAAGCCAGTGTAAGGCAGGGCAGAATTCAGCTTGCAAAGTCATTGCGGCTGGTAAGAGTGTATGAGGAAGGCTGACCCTGGCTGGGCTGCCAGAGCGCAGGTAGAGAGCTGCTAGAGCTGGCAATTAGAAAAGCTAACTTTTAATTGCAAATGAAGCAGATTTGCTCAGTGGTGGACATGGAACCGTGTGATGACTCTGTTACAGCATTGTTTTCGGGAACAAAACTTGCACTTGAAAATGGATTTATTGGAATTTTTACAGCTGTACTTCTGGTCATAAGATATTGATTTTACAGCTAGATATAAATGAGTTAAAATAAAGGGGAAAAAATCCTAAGCTTTGTCTCAGTGACCAAAGCGATGTCTGCTATGGAAGCCTTTTGCTCATACAGGCATGCCGGTATTGCTCAGCCCTGGCACAGCAGTCTTTGTGTAGCCAAGCCATACAAGGAAAGTTTTGTATCACTCCAGTAAAGCCACTTGCAGAAGTAGAATAGGCTTCCTAGGAGAAGTGCAATTTTAGCAGAATAATTCTGTTTATATAGCAGCTTTCACTGGTGCAATTATGATGACTAGATATTACACTCGTCTTTCTCTGCACCTGAGAGGATTCATTCCTGTGCCAAGAAAACCTACAGACCAGGCCAGAAGCAAAAGTTCAGTTAATTAGAATACAGATAAGCTCTTTATGACTTACCTCTGTTTTGCCACTCTTATTACACAAGCAAAATGAAAGTCATCTCATTATGCTAGAAACTGTACCAGCACTCAGCTTCCTGCTACTGGTTTCTAGCTGGAAACCATCTACAGTGATGGATATAGTGAAGAACAGGCAGGTACAGACAAGGAGAGATCAAGGGAGCAGCCAATCATCACAGGAAATATGATAATCTTTTGATCTCTTGCTGTATCCAAATCATTTAAACATTGCAACCAGCAACAACAGTATCACATGAAAACCCTCATTCTGCCTCAGCGTGCGTTGCAACCATTTATATATTCCCCTTCAGCCCTCAGAAATCTTATGCTCATGTTATTTCTTTATTGCTTGTTTGTTTTTCTCTCCTTCACTGCAGACTAGCTCTGCTGGTCCCACTGTCTGGCTGTATTAGCGCTCATCAAGTATAAAGCAGAGCATGCGATACACTTTTTCAGGGCATTCGAGCATGAACTATTTTTCACTCTGGATTCCCTCAACCCTGTTTTGCTCCATAACTTTCCCCAGAGCAGTGATCAACCCGTCCTCCAATCAGCTTTACAACCTCACCAACAATACTGCTCCATAGATCAGCCAGGGTTGCTGCAGGATCATGATGATTTTATGCCTCCAGCCTGCCACTTCACACTGCCCCTAACTACCTGACGAGTGGAAGTCCCAAGGTTGTTTGTAAACTGGTATGTCTAGCACAGCCAGCAGGCTGGCCTGGGTCGTAAATTTGATGTATTTCATACTTAAGTAGGAGTGTCAACTGTTAAATCCATTCCTTGCTAAAAATAAAAGCTAAATAATAAGCCTGATACTGTAGATCACTTTAAACCAGATACTGTAATCCCCACTTGAGACAGATACATGACCTATTAAATTAAACATAGATTCCCTCAAATTGCATGCAGAACCTCTCTCAGATCAGACTGACTCCATTACTTTACCCTGTAAATAGAAATATTGAACTTCTGTATATATTCAGACATGATGTATATAGTCACTTATCAGCTTTTGTATATGCATGATGTATTAACAGAGGTGTGCCTTGAAACAAAACCAATGTTGACAACATTTTCAAACTGAAATACCTGATACCATCTTCCTAAATACACAGTTAATTTTGTTAACAAAATAGGTCTTTGTTTTCTGAACAGGTGACATCTGTGGCAGGTGAGGAAAAAAATGCCATCTATATTAAGGTGCTGATAAATTATTTTGGGGACCCACATTTGAAAACAGATCTTAACAACTGGGAAAAAAACCCAGAGCTGACAACCTTGGGAAAGTCCTTATATTTGAATAATTCCACTGAGATCTTCTGGATTTTTTCTGTGCAAACACACATTTCTGCAGAATTTGCAGCTCAATAAAGTCTGTTGTTGTTGTTGTAGTTGTATTTTACAACTTTCTAGCTGTCTTCACTCTGACACTGAAGGGTAGCTTTGGCAATTGGTGCAAGGGCAATGTTGAGAAGAGCACTAAGATGACGCCAGGGAAGAATACAGCCCTGCGACCTAGTCTGGAGAGAGGTTTTGATCACACCAAGACCTCAGCCTCAGCTTTTCATGATTCCTGAGATGGACAGAAGAATGAGTACTGTCTTCATGTGGATTACTGCGGAACAAAAGAAACAAGTTACGCAGATTTTATGCCTGTGTGGCACCTACTTGGTGTGCTTTACCACTTACTGAGCATGGGCTGGACATTGCATTATACCATTACGTAGAGGGTTAAAACAGATTACTGCTGAGTACCCACACCCAGCGTTTCACAGCTGCTCTCTTGCTCTGGCACACAATCAGGGCTTTCTTCCAACATAGCTCAGCAAAAGTGCTACCTCCATGTCTTGCAGCAACTCTCATTTATTTATTCAGATTTATCACCACACCTATCAAGCTCTTCACTTTTACATGTTTTTTTTTCTTTTTTTTTCCCTTGACTTCCCAAACTTCATTGCCTCAGCTGTTTTTCTGAGGGGTCACTACAAAACTGGGGCTCTTTCTACTCTTTTGGAGTGCTGGAGCAGCTCTGGTATTCCCACATAAAGCTCCAAATCAGGAATGTCAAATGGGATCAAATGCATCTGAAAAACAACCAGCCAGCTGACCAAACAAATGAATAAGCAAAAAACTAAGCAGGTTATGTGAGGCCACCATCCAGGTGGATGCAACAAATAATGCTTGCACTCTAGAACGAGGATAAATCAAGATGATGCAGTCTGTAGCAATATTACAGGGGCAGTATTTTCCCACGCACTGAAATGAAGTTCTCTTGAGCAATTCCTGCAGTGGATGAGTCACTGGCTGTCTTGGATGGTGTATTCAGAATTATTTCTGTTCAGCAAGAATGGAGGAGAAATCTTATTCTCCACTGTATGTGAGCCCTCATATTTGCCAGTGCCGTGCTGACGCGATACAGCGTTTCACTCCACAGTTGCGCTCAAGTTATAGTAAAGTGTCTCTCAATAAGTCTGCAGTTTTCCAAACAGCATATCCATGTTTGGAAGCAAAGGAGCTGAATGTACTTTATTTTTCTGCGGGAATATCTGCTCCTGAGCCGTGTGTTGCGCATCAGGCACCAGGGCTATAAAGGTAGTAGTAATAGTTCTGTGAATGGGGAACGCCAGCTGATGGCGGTGGGAAGTGTGACGCCTTTCTCAGAGGTCACAGCGTTGGAGAGTAGCTGTGGCTGGGAAGAGCTGAAGCCGTTCTTCTGTGAAAAAGTGTGGAGCCAGCCTATATACTGGTGAAGCCACTTCAGGGATATGCTTCAGCAATAAGACATGACAAGCTGTGAATTACAGTGCATTAATTCAAGCCTAGCATATTGTCAAGTATGGGGCCAAAGGGCTAAGAGCCATCCATACAACTAGGTGTGAATTAATTCACACTAGTTCACACACTGAAGTGTCTTATTGTGATAATAGATTTAATACTCCTAAAATGTTATTTTAAAATATCTATATATTATTAATTAAGATATAAGACTTATGCCTCCTGAACACTGAATTATATCTCAATGAAACCATTGCTCAAAATTCTTATTAACCCAGAAGGTCACTCAATTTCTCCTGCCCATTTCATAATAATAAATAGTACAAACTATTCAGACCATTCCATCTCTTTGTTACAGGAACTATCACCATCAAAAGGGAAATCCCTCTTCCTGTATGTAAAATTAATGCTCAAGTATGTGGTTGGATAAATGTTTCCTGTAGATGTTCAGCCATACATTTCTGGATTTCTCTTTGGTAACTAAGTGCTGGCTACCACTGAGTGATTATGTGCAAAAAGTGTACCAGGAGGAAAGGTGCCTGTACACAGGCTCTAATCAATGAACTTTGCTGCCCATCAATTCATATTTCCAAAGTGCTCGCATTGAAATGAAAGTCATTATGGATGTGCCGATTAGTAAGAAAAATACATTGGGCTTTTGTCTCTTGCCAGTGGAGGTCAAGGTACTCTAATTTTAATAGAGTGTCATCCAGAGAAGAGCTAAAAAACAGATTGGGTGGAGCCCAACCCTGAGGAAAGTCTATTAAAGCTGATGGGAATTGCCCAGAGTGGGTCAAACTCATTCACTTCTACCAGGAACGAGTTTGGTCCCCTGGGAACAGTTAAATATTAAATCCATTTCTGGTTTTTGTTTTGTTTTTAACTGAGTCTTGGGCTTCTGAGCTGTTTATAAGAGAAAATGATATAGTAAATTATGTTAGATAAATGATACAGTCTGGCAGTGTGAGAAATCTACTATTCGTAACTAATTCTAATTTTTTAAGCTACTGTATGTCATAGCTAAAGCGGCACATGCTATCACTGAGCTGTCTTTGAGATTTACTACTTGTGTTAGTGTTTCATCTCTGGTTTGTTTAAAATGTTTGGGGGGCTCGAGTCTACGGTGCTGCGCTGAGGCTGTGAGCTGCATGTAAAAGGCTGAAAATGCCCTTCTACAGCTGGGCGGATGAGAGGAGAGGTCTGCTGTGGAGGCAAATTGGAGTAAATGACCAACAGTCTTTTAAATGTTTCTGTATCAAAGGCGGCTCCATCAAGGGATGACACTGGAGGGCCTTGGCATGGGTGAAGACAAGCTTTTGCGGACCTGAAGGGAGCAGCAGCAGTCAGATCTGAGGCTTAGCACAAAGGCAGCCATGAGAATATGCACCCTCCGCACACCGGCTATGCAACCTGTCTCCTCTTAAGACACAAGGCTTTCAAGTAAAGGTTTTTACATTTTATTGATCTTTGCCTTTTATCTTCCTCTGCAGCAAACCTTTCCAACAGCACAAACATTTTATTAGACAGTTACACCGGTGTGGCTGCTGTATGTTCCTTACAGAGTACACCTTTTCTATGCTGTGCCATTTTTGCCTTACAAAGCAAGTTAATAAATTATATAGTTATGAGCTTTGATTGCATCACGTTCAAACTGGTCTCTCCGAGAGGCTGTGTTGCCCAAGATATTAGCAGAGAGCACTGCTCTGACCTCATTTACTGGGCGAGCAGGAGCGCTGCTGAGCTGCAGACCCCGGAGCATAGTGAAACCATTGTCTCCTTCCAGGACAAGCTACGGAGCCTGAACCGCAGGAGCGTAACCTTGGATGTCCGTTAGCGTTTCAGGCTGTGTTACATGGGTAAGCAGTGAAAGGAGACAGTATCTAAGCATCTGGGAGAAAAGTCTATGACAGGTTTATTTGATATTTTTACTGGAGACCATACAATTACTGGAATACCTGGATTTATTTGAATGGAAGTATTATAGAAATATTCTCTCCAGTGGTTTCCTGCATGGAGAGGAAATTTCATTTTGCAGCCAAAATTTTGTCAGAGGGTCACAACCTCTTTCTCAATGCTGAAAAACTGTTGGAACTCACCCTCTAATAAAATGAAAGTCTTCCAAAGAGATTAACCCCCCTTAGCCCACGACGGAGGCTTTGCCCATGCCGCGCGCTGCCCAGGGCCAGGCCAGCGCGGCACACGGGGCTCTTTCTCATCAAAACCCTGCGAAGGGCGGCATCCTCACCAGGACCTGCTCTGGGGCTTGATGCTTGGCAAGACAGGCACAAAGTGGAAATACAAACACGAAATGTATGTTAACCCTCTTTCTGAATGCAGCAAACTCCTGCTGAGGGAATATCGCTCCAACTCCTGCGCTGGCAGGAACCGGGGGTTTCAGAGAAAGAGCATTGCAGCTACGGCTGAGGAAAAAGGGTACAGGATCTTGACTTGTGCAAAATCCAGCCAGGGTTTGTTTTCTCATGGAATTACTTCTGGTTGCTGTCTTCTGAGTGAAACCTTTTAAACATGCAAAACATGTGGCTAAAACGGGAATTCAGAAGTACTGGTCTGCACACTTTGAAGTGAAACTGAAAGTTTCGTTTTGGAAATCTTGATGGCCTGTACAGCCTTGCTCTGCCCCGTTTCCTTTCTGTGGAAGCAGCTGCTGTGGCCAGTGCTAGTGTGCATAAAAACCCCCAAGCTAGTGACAGAACAAGCCTTTCCCCTTTTTTTTTCCAGCATCTGAATTGCCAGACCAGATCAGAGCTAGAGTCCACCTAGTCCCGTTTCCTGTCTCTGATAGCAGCCAGAACCAGATGCCTTGGACAAAGGCATAAGAAATCTCAGTTTTGGCAAAGAGGGAATAATCTAGCCCCGACCCCCCCCAATGGGTTCATCTTAATCTCTAAGAGTGGGAAAGTGTTTGAAACTCTGAGGTATGAGCCTTTACATCCTTTCTACAACTCTCTTAACATTAATTATCATAACTCTGGCACCTCTAAAAACTTGTTGTAACATTTGGCACTGTGTCCAGAGTAAAGCGTGTTGAAAGAAGAGAACAGGACTTCTAAAAAAGCTGAGGCACTGCTGGGATTATTGACTCAAGGACCTCAGTGAGGGAACATAACACAGGGTCATGTTTCCCAGTAATAACATGGGTGGTTGACTTCCCAGCATAAGGAAAAACTGGAAAAATTGGAACTCATGTTGTTTTGGACAGAGCCCAAGAAGTTACTGGAGATTTACAATTAGATCATGCAGAAACTGTGGGCTGATTTGGTTTCATTTTTTCAAACAGATGTTGGAGAGGTCCCACAAGAGGTGGTGTAGAGGGCGGCTATATTAGTGACTGAAATAAGTGTAGCTAATTCCAATTTAATACTGTATTTTATGCGTTACAATCACTTTCCTAAGTGTAAATACCAAGCATATTAATTATTCCACGGTAATTTTCTAGCCTTATAATTAAGTCGTTTTCCTTCAAAAGAACCTATAGAGTTGTGGCTCAGATTTTCAGCAGGCATTTCTCCTATTGGCAGCAACATAATCTATTCCATTGTCACTGATGAGCTCTTCTGACTAAGAGGGAAAGTGACAGTAACATCTATATCAGATCATCTGGAATGGGCCAACTGTACATTGCATTAAAATATGAAGTGGAGAGCAGTCCCGTGGGGCCAAGGTTAACAGTTCTTTTCCATCTGTAATTCCTGTCATTCCTGGGTGCAGTCTGTAAGCTGTCACACATCACAAGCATTTGCAGAAGATACGTGAATTACCAAAAGCTCACCACAGCAAGACAAATACAAGCCATTCTGGGACTATTGGTCAGTGTGGGTTTGTACAATAGCATTTAATATTCTTCTGGGACACTGGAGACTGTCTTGGGCTGGGGGATGGCACGTGGAATAGTATCTGATAGACTTTCTCAGATTGTTCATCTTATTTGCTGTCTCAGGTGGTCATTGCTGCTTTCCTGCGCTTGGGTCTGATACTACCAGTCTGGCTTTACCCAATTGTCCTTAAGGACAATTATTCCGTGTGGTTATATCCTCAATTATATCATACAGTACCCAGGAAGCAAGCAGACTATTTTCCCGCTGTGCACTATTAACAAAATAGTGGTGGACACCACCAGCACTAAATACTGTAGTCAGAAATCATATTACTTAAGAAACAACCTCGTTTTCTTTTTCCTAAAAAACCAAACAGAACAAAACCAAAGCACGGTTTTGATGTTCTCTGGTGTTTATTCTGTAAATACTGGAGAACACAGGGAGCCCTAACAGGGAAAAGCTCAGATGGACAATCAGCCCCTCACAGAGCTCCCTCTGGATTCCCTGGAAGTCCTGCATGCAGAGCACAGACCAAGCAGATCCCACTGTAGCTGACCCTCTCTTCTTGTACAGGCACCTCCCAAAAATAAATTCTCCCCATGCTTTTGACATAGCACAAATAAGCTTCTAGAAGTTTTGCAGCGGTATCAATGTCCTCTCTAAAAATAGAGCCTCAGCTCTTACTAAGCGTAACATCAGGAAACCATCATCACGTAATAGTTGTTCAACCTGCTGACATGGTGTTTCTCCCATACTCTTGCGCTGAGGATTAGCCAACCCTTTCATTCCTCCATTAGTTACCTGTCATATTTAGAAAATAGTAACCACGAAATAAGCAACCCTGTGACTCTTGTAGCAGTTTGGCATATTCATACTTCATAGCATGGCTGTAAACTGTTAATATTTGTGTTTCTAAAGCAAAGGACTTAGGTGCTCCTGACACATTCTTCCTGTCCCACCTCAACACAGACAGCTGTGCTACATGGCATCCACTGTCTGAAGGTGATTAAGGGTTGATGCTTAATCAACCATGGTTCTCTTTTATAAAGTTCAGTGGGAACTGAATGTACTCACAGCCTTGAGGCTGGGGCTCGGAATGGCTGAGCTAACCTTTAGACACCTCTGAAAGTCTACTCTGATGTGTATTTAGTAAAGTGAAATGAAGACTATAGAATAATCAATCCCTCTATCCTGTGACAGGTCAATTGCTTATTTTAGAACTGTCTTGGCTGGTTGATTATTTAATTTCCTTGAAAGCAAGAAAAATAATCATTGTGAAAGTTGCTAATGTACTCCAGGTGAAATGCAACTAAACCGTTCATTCCAATATTCACATTAGCCCAAATATGCTTGCAGTTCTGTATTTTGACCCTTTGCTCCTTCCATGTCACAAAATAATTATAAAAATGATTAAACGATTTTAAACTATTGAATTCTAATTTTTAAATGATTGACTTGACATTTCAATTCATTAGCTTTCAACCTGAATTGAAATTTATTCCACAGTCCTTTTCTTAATTTGTTATGTTCCAACTTTTCTGTTTACATGATTGTCACTAAATGAAGAAATCATTAACCAATGCCTTAATTGAATGTCATGCTTTGTATGCAGTGCACTACAATAGGACTCTGTGTGTATTCACTACAAAACAATCAAAACGTGGAATTTGACTTTTCTTCCCTTGTTCTGCCAAATTTCAATACAATTTGGGATTTTCATAAAGCTTTTTTTAAATGCACAGGTTCATGTGCACTTAAATAACGTTGATGGAATCATAAAAAGAAGCTGTAATTATACTGTCAAACTTATTTTATTTCTTCTGTGCATTTCTAGCAATATTTAGAGCTGCTTTATGTTTCTGCTACCAGATAAACCCAATTTGATTGCAAACTGAGTAAATTAAATAATCAGTTACTCTCTACACGCCGTGCCCTTTCGCAGCTTCTGAGCTCACTTGTATTGTGGTAAAAGAATACCAATTGCCCTTTGGTGCTACTCCTCAGATGATTTTGGATGAGTTATATATGCCAAATTGCCATTTCAGGCCCCTATAGCTAAACCTTACATGCTTTCACCACCACATTTCACGACACAGCTGTTGAGGAGGAATGTAATGCCCACTTGGGCTTCACTGGGAAAGGGCTCCGCTGCCAGCAATGCCTCAGTCTTGTGTTCTTTGTCTCTTCCTTAAACCTCCCTGGGGTGCACAAAGCAGACGTCTGTCTCTGGCTCCTTTGCAGGGGACATCCCACGCTGTGCCGTACTGTACCGTATCACACCAGCCTTCTCAAGGCAGACCTGAAAGAAATCCAGGCAGCCCACATTTTCTGCCATTTGGACAGCAATGGACAAGACGAGCTCCCAGGATCATCTCTAGACCAATTTTGATAATAAATACCCACAAGAGTAAAGAACACCCATAAGCAAGGGCGAGCGTAACTCCATGAGCATGTTGTTAGACTGATCATCGGTGGAGTGGAGAGACTTGAGCTCTGCTCTTCACTGTCTTGGTTTTTTTAAGCACTGGCCCTGTATTTCTAGCCATCTAATTACACGCAAACCAGATTTTTGCAATTAGTATTACAGTCAAGTGTTTTCTTACCTGTGGATTGAAACAGGCATGTATTTTTCAGCTCATGACTGTGTCTACATCAATGTTCCTGCAGCACAGAGTACAAAGGCTGAGTTATTCAAAAAGAGGGGTATGGCCATGGAAAGGATCCAAGCTAATCAAATGGAAGCAATTTCAATTATATAATCAAACAGTTATATTTTAATTATAATTGTTGCCACAGGGCAGCCCAGGATTACTTTGTGTGAACCTCTACTTAAATGTTTATTTCTGAAAAAAAAAATTATAAGGCATCTATGGCAATTTCATTATTATTAAGAAACTAAAAAGAATCTATAGTTAGCTAAGGGACCAGTGCAATTACCTACATCATCTTTCAGAACAGTAAAATGTAATAATAAGCCACAATGAGAAGCTGGAGCCTTAGAAATGAATCAGATGGCACTAAAAGAGATTCACTGACAGGGAGCTCAGGGCTTACTGAGCTGTTATTTATTACAGGGCTAGATTTTTTAAGCTACACTAGTGAAAACAGAGCAACAAAAAATATTGCACCAGAGTTAATTGTGCAGATTCCCTCTTCAAGCAAAAATAGACTATGAGGAAGTAGTATTAAAATGAAGTTTGGAATACAGAGAGCTTAATTCATCTCCCTAAATCTCCAGGGAAACCATCGTTTCTCTGACAGAGGGCTGAGCACAACTCAGACCCCCCTCCTCTTCACAATCCGCATCCCACCCTCTTCCGTGCACCCCTCTGGATGGTCAGGGAAGCTCTTCCGGTGTCCTCTGACCTCTGCTTCTACCAGGATTGTGCAAGTATGCTTTGATGAATATCCAACTTCAAGCTTTTCTGATCCATAAGACAAGCATTTTGACTTTGAACAAGGTGGTTGAGTGAAAGGAAGGCTTTCAGTGAGAATCAATTAATTGCCATTGCAATCCAAGTGAACAACAATTTGAATATAAACGGGAGGTGTATTTAATTTAATTTTAGAGTTTTGATGGAGTTTTGTTACCACTAGGGAGCAGAGCTCAGGCCTTCTCTTGCCCTCACCCCGTTTCCCCTTTGGTGCAGCTGACATGGGTTATCAACAGGCACCTTGCAGGCTGGGGCCATTGGCACAGGCTTTGCAGAATACTCTGAAAATCTGGCCGTATTCCATATCCTATCACATCAGAGTACAAAAACCCAGGCCTTCATAAATTCTGCATGACGACAGAGAGGAAACTGCAAGAATGCACCCCATGGCTTGCAGAGGACTGGGTTTATCTCTTTGAAGTAGGATTGTGCTCCACAGATGATAAGGAACAAAGCAACTATGGCCAACACCTGAAGAAATTATACCTTTTCTGAACGTGGGCTGTATTGATTGGGAAACTGAAACTGCACTGGACAATGTAGGAAAAAGAAAGGTTTTATTCAGTAGCAACATATCTACTTTGTTTTGGATAGGAACAGCAGAATAAACCTCTTGAGAAAGCTTTTGTTTTATTTTTAGTGTTGCTTTTGGGGAATAAAATTGGATGGGAGAAAAGTACGTTCTTCATTTCTTAACCCAAATTGTCATCACTCCCTACACACTTTTGCATCAGCAGCATGATTTGGCTGTTCTTTGGTCAGCCTTTTCCCAACTCCAATGACTCATCTTTAGAACTGACCCATCACTGAAGGCTTCTGGCCTCGGGGAAAACATTTCATCTAAGTCCTTGGATTGGAGCAGAATTCTCTGCACACTGATTCAGACCCCATGAGGGCAGTACTTTAAATCTCCTGATCACAACCTGCCCCCCACTGTACACACAGATTTTCTCAAAGGTAAAAAAAATGATCCAACAATGATGGAAATCCTGTCAATATTTCAGAGTGACAAAAGAACCATAGACACAAATGTTAAAAAAAAAAAAAAAGAAAGATCTGGAAGGTTCAGTTAGATGCACTATTTATGCAGAAAGGACACAAAAGGAAACATCATATGGATCCTTAATGTAAATTTTTACTTGCTTTCTCCAAGAAGTAAAAATTAGAAACCACCCAAAAATGCTCTAATGGCAGGTTGAGGCCAGCCTTTGAACATCTTATTGCCTTGAGAAAATTTACATTCTGTGTTCAAAAATAATTGCTAGCCTCAATCTTAACATGTCTTGGTCTGTAGACTAACCTATGCAAGTGCTTCTGCTGTTGGTGCTGCAAAGAAAAATTATTCTAGAAGGGCACTGGAAAAATTACAGATGGATAAGGAGTTTTCTGATGGTTCTTAGTATCTTATTAACACTCCTCAACCACTAAATCTAACATATTAGCTTCCAAAATTTACTCACACTGAACCCTTAGTTATACATGCTGTCTTGTCTCTTATGCAATTGCTATTAGCTTTACAACCATTGTTTTCCTTGAACACAGCCGCTCAGAAAAAATGTTTCATGCTTATAATATAATTTGTTTTTAAAAAGTATTTCTTGCCTGAATCACTGCCAAATAGCTGATAGTTTCACTTCATAGTTTCACTTAATATTAGCTTTATATTAGAGAAAGCACACAGCAAAAAAGTGTGTGGAAGTCTTAGGGCAAGATTTTGCTCACCTTCTTCACATACAGGTTTATATTAATCCAGGACAATCCCACTTTGGAAATCTACCATATGCAACAGCATCATTTAATTACCAGATAATTACTGCCTTCAACGAGAACCTTTTCTGAACAAGATCTGCTCAGCCTGGAGGCCTGGGGGAATAGCAGCAACCAGTTACAGTTTCCCCATTTCATACACCAGTCTGTGCCAGGCCCAGCGCAAACCCTGGAATGATTTAAGGAAGAGTTGCTGTTGACTCATTTCTGCCACCCTACCCTGAGAGCCAGCTCTCCGTCTTTCTGTTGCATCCCTTTCCCCCAAACAGTCTTCCCAAACCTCCTCCGTGAAGAGCCACCCGCAGGGACCAAGTTACAAAAGGATTTGAAAATGGTCCTGTTCAAACCTTACGTGGTTCCTCTTGTCCTGTTAACATCGGGATGTTTCCAAAGTTGGTTTTGCTGTCACTGTCCTAACGTTAATATTATGATTAATGCCACAACATTAGACTATCATGCTATGCATCTCCTGGGCTTGTAGAACAACACACAGGACTTTGCAGATAGGCCTCAAGCACATCCTTGTTCACCAACTTTCTGTAAGATATGACCTTTCCTCTGGAAATAAAGCTGCCTCGAACCAATCATCCCACATGCAGGCAAAACAGGCATAGCCAGTTCATTTACATAACCTCATCACAAGCTCGCTTTCAAATGTTTGCATCAGATCAAACTACATTTACAGCATGTTTTTATGAAATAATGAAGGACCGTAGGCAGCATAGGAACTATAAGCCTTCATAGGGAGGTTCTAAATACATTATCCAGGTATCATGGCCAGTCTGAATGTGTAATTTGTTTTGGCTGGTGGTGTTCTGGTAAATCTGCCCAAGGTTTGGTAGAGTGGTGGCCACCAGGACTGTAAATCATTTGTCTTTCTTCAAAGTTTCTAACCACAGTCAGGGCACACATCATTTCAGCACTGTAGTGACAGCAGATTTTTTGATGGCGAGATACCTAACACTTTCTGAAAACTGCCTCCTTTTTGAGTGGCTCAGGTTAGGATCTCTAAAACAACACCTAATTTATGCAAATTGAGTAATTTTTTAAATTGATATAATTTGAAGCGCTTGTATCAGATTTAAAATTTTTATTTAAGTGACATTAAAAGATATTGAGAAAAAGACCAAATCACCAGCCCTCTTTTATATCCTCTGGTTTCACTGACTGTGGTTGGAGGAGTTCTGTGGTATCCCAGAAGTCCTGTTTTACCACTTACATTACTTTCACCTCACCATTAAAAGCTGAGTCATCTTTGATGTTCTAGTCTTAATTGTTACAGCACGTTGTGTCCCACAAGACAGAATATGGCACAACTGGTACATAATTAAAAGAAAAACACCAGGACATTCAAAGGACAGGTTGATACAATAAAAGGGAAAACAGGCAAGTGAGCCACATCTGCTCCTGACAACTGGACTCTTTGATTAGCAATTAATATATATGATAGGTTTGGAATAGAGTTTGAATAAACAGATAATTAAACAAAAGTCCATCAAGAGATGCAAGGCACAAATTTAGTCTGCCTCACCAATGGGGACAGGGCTGCAACACATCATAAGGCACCTGATCTTTCAATGCTTTCTTTCTGATGTTTCCCATGTCACAGGTTTCAAATAAATCCCTGAAATGGGATGAGAAGTTGAACTGTCAAAATTGTTTGCTAACTGAAAACAGAAAAACATGAGGCTGGTTCGGGTTAATTCAATATTTTGATTTCAGTCCTTTCTTTTCCTTTACTCCATTTGACTTCTAACTTTAAGTTAATCCCCCCAATTTCCCAACAGAAGATCACTAGTAGTAGGGGCATATTTTGACAGGAATGTTTTGAGTTCCAAACTTCCGTAAAATTGAACTTCTTGCCAAAACCTTTTGGATTTGATAGATTGGCATCTCTCAAGGATGTGAAATGAAACAAAATGCTTTATGGAAAACATCTACACCATACAGTCCCCCATAAAGCAGAGAGCAGCATCTGTGGGACCACGGTTCTCCTGCAGGGGGATGCACAGCGCAGACACCACCCCGTCCGTGTCCAACACACCAGAAGACAATAGCAGAGACTGCAGGGTAGGAGGGAGATAAACAGCAATGTGTTCAGCGAAATAGAAGTTTTGCCCACATCTTGTTTTTCTTGGTGGTAGGTTGGATCATCCCATCCTCTTTGAGGATCTTCCTGGACCCTTCACAGGTCTAAGCTAATTTCTGACAAGTACTGGAGATATCCCTTTGCATCTGTACCCCTAAAAGCAGTGCTCCGTGAACCAGCACAACCACCAACCGAAACGTGGTGCTGCTGTATCTGCCGGTCTGTCTCCACAGCCCACACGTACAACAGCCCTGCGTCCCGCACGTCTTTCATCAACCCACAACCACGTGCTGCATTTCTCAGCCAAATTGTCTTCACCTACAGCTTCAAAAAATCATAAAAGAAGACATCTGCAATAGTTTAGCCTCCCTGGCATGACACAATCAGTAATGGCCACTGGCTCCTAACTCGTCAGAGCACACTCCATTTCCATGTAATTGAGAAGCAGACTAAGTTTGCACAGATTATATGGCTGGTTTAATGAAGTTTAGTAAAATGAGCTCATTAATGCAGCTTTCAAAGGAACTTCCA